>NW_028125671.1:0-295520 GCF_965194825.1 Balaenoptera physalus | reverse complement strand
TGGAAAGGCAAATCAGCGCTACAAAGAAGTCTCGCTTCCCATCGGTCAAATGGGCCATGCTGAAAAAAGGGTCAAAACCAGAAATGCAGGACAGGCCATGGAGAAATGGGAGCCTTGCTACGCTGATGGGCGGGATGTAAATTGCCAACAGCCACTCTGGAGAAGGGTACAGTGAGTCCTGAAACATCTAAAAAACACAGCTTAGAGAGCATAGGGCACTTCCATGCATGGGGGTATAAATTGGGAAAGTTAAAAATCAGCAAGACACAGGAACACCAAAGTTTAGGGCTTCTCTGTTGCCAAGGACCTCCACTTCATTCCACCTTAAATATCCCAGGAAAGATAAAAATGGATAAATAAGTGGTGGTCCTTATGTACAATGGAATATCACTCAGCCATGAAATCAATGTCCTAAGGCAAGTAGCAGCATGATGAGTGGATTTAGGTACGACGATTCTAAGGGAAATAAGTCACACAGAAAAGGACACTTCTCATAAGATATCACTTATACAGGGAAAGTAAAAACCGTTACACTTGAACTGAATTACAAAACAGAACAGAGTCACACATGCAGAAAACACACTATGGCTGCTTAACAGGGAAAGGTGAGGTGGGGTGATACATAAAACAAGGGTTTCAAATGAGCTGAGATACCGTTCCATAAACCCAATATGTAATAGACAAGACCTACTCCTTGCTCAGGGAACTGGACTCAACACCCCCTATTCACCACACAAGGATATATCTGACTAGTAATAATCTTAAAACCTATGTATTGAAATCTCTCTGTTAGTGTGTGAAGTGGGTGTAAAGCGGCATAAACACAGCAGTGAAAAGCAGCTAAACCCCATTCTAAAAATAAATTACTTTTAAAACCCCATGAAACAAAGACAGTGAAAGAGAGAGAAATTCTTACACAATTCGTTCAGGGGCTGTGATGGAACCTGGATTGACCATATCTAGACCCACAGCTGGATGAGACATAAGGGTGGACACTCTTGGGGCTGAGAGGTTTGGTGAGGTTGGGTGAGTAAACGCAGACCCTTTAAAGTAATACTGCGTGGTACCCATCCCATGGGTCCCAAATCTCCAGGTTCAAGGGCATCTTCCTACATCGAAAACATGCATAGAAACCCAGAATATGGTACACCGTGTGATGGGGAAAGGTTTCTAAAACGCACCTCATTTCTCATCTCCTTGTGCTCGGGTTCGCCATTGCAGCCACTTTACTAGCAATCTCCCTACTTGGAGCATCAGCACCTTTAACCTCCTGTTCCGTACAGGTTGCAATTTGTCCTGAGGATGAATGGGAAGATGGGGAACCAATGAGAGACTAGCTGTTGGTGTTGGGACAGGCACAGGGCACTCTATTTTCCCATCAGGAAGAAGAATTAACCACAGGCTCAGCCTGCCCCCTGGAACGAGAACAGGGCCTGAAGCCATCCTGCGCTTTTACGGCCAGCTCCCAAAAAGCGAGTTGTAAAATGGAGCTTCAGGGCACTGCAATTCACAAACCTGCAGAGTTATAAATGATAACTCTCGTCCACAAATATATTGAGGGAAGGCAAAAAAGAGGATTTGAAATCAAGGCAGAATTGCAGGAAACAGATTTCAGGAGGTAGATACGAATCGCCTTTAAAGCACATGAAAAGCGGCAAAAACATTGATAATGATGCCCTTGGCCAAAAAGGGCGTATGCGTTTTTTCCTGAATATATTCAGGAAAAAACGCATACGCCCTTTTTGGCCAACCAAGCAACCTGGAAAGGCAAATCAGCGCTACAAAGAAGTCTCGCTTCCCATCGGTCAAATGGGCCATGCTGAAAAAAGGGTCAAAACCAGAAATGCAGGACAGGCCATGGAGAAATGGGAGCCTTGCTACGCTGATGGGCGGGATGTAAATTGCCAACAGCCACTCTGGAGAAGGGTACAGTGAGTCCTGAAACATCTAAAAAACACAGCTTAGAGAGCATAGGGCACTTCCATGCATGGGGGTATAAATTGGGAAAGTTAAAAATCAGCAAGACACAGGAACACCAAAGTTTAGGGCTTCTCTGTTGCCAAGGACCTCCACTTCATTCCACCTTAAATATCCCAGGAAAGATAAAAATGGATAAATAAGTGGTGGTCCTTATGTACAATGGAATATCACTCAGCCATGAAATCAATGTCCTAAGGCAAGTAGCAGCATGATGAGTGGATTTAGGTACGACGATTCTAAGGGAAATAAGTCACACAGAAAAGGACACTTCTCATAAGATATCACTTATACAGGGAAAGTAAAAACCGTTACACTTGAACTGAATTACAAAACAGAACAGAGTCACACATGCAGAAAACACACTATGGCTGCTTAACAGGAAAGGTGAGGTGGGGTGATACATAAAACAAGGGTTTCAAATGAGCTGAGATACCGTTCCATAAACCCAATATGTAATAGACAAGACCTACTCCTTGCTCAGGGAACTGGACTCAACACCCCCTATTCACCACACAAGGATATATCTGACTAGTAATAATCTTAAAACCTATGTATTGAAATCTCTCTGTTAGTGTGTGAAGTGGGTGTAAAGCGGCATAAACACAGCAGTGAAAAGCAGCTAAACCCCATTCTAAAAATAAATTACTTTTAAAACCCCAGGAAACAAAGACAGTGAAAGAGAGAGAAATTCTTACACAATTCGTTCAGGGGCTGTGATGGAACCTGGATTGACCATATCTAGACCCACAGCTGGATGAGACATAAGGGTGGACACTCTTGGGGCTGAGAGCTTTGGTGAGGTTGGGTGAGTAAACGCAGACCCTTTAAAGTAATACTGCGTGGTACCCATCCCATGGGTCCCAAATCTCCAGGTTCAAGGGCATCTTCCTACATCGAAAACATGCATAGAAACCCAGAATATGGTACACCGTGTGATGGGGAAAGGTTTCTAAAACGCACCTCATTTCTCATCTCCTTGTGCTCGGGTTCGCCATTGCAGCCACTTTACTAGCAATCTCCCTACTTGGAGCATCAGCACCTTTAACCTCCTGTTCTGTACAGGTTGCAATTTGTCCTGAGGATGAATGGGAAGATGGGGAACCAATGAGAGACTAGCTGTTGGTGTTGGGACAGGCACAGGGCACTCTATTTTCCCATCAGGAAGAAGAATTAACCACAGGCTCAGCCTGCCCCCTGGAACGAGAACAGGGCCTGAAGCCATCCTGCGCTTTTACGGCCAGCTCCCAAAAAGCGAGTTGTAAAATGGAGCTTCAGGGCACTGCAATTCACAAACCTGCAGAGTTATAAATGATAACTCTCGTCCACAAATATATTGAGGGAAGGCAAAAAAGAGGATTTGAAATCAAGGCAGAATTGCAGGAAACAGATTTCAGGAGGTAGATACGAATCGCCTTTAAAGCACATGAAAAGCGGCAAAACATTGATAATGATGCCCTTGGCCAAAAAGGGCGTATGCGTTTTTTCCTGAATATATTCAGGAAAAAACGCATACGCCCTTTTTGGCCAACCAAGCAACCTGGAAAGGCAAATCAGCGCTACAAAGAAGTCTCGCTTCCCATCGGTCAAATGGGCCATGCTGAAAAAAGGGTCAAAACCAGAAATGCAGGACAGGCCATGGAGAAATGGGAGCCTTGCTACGCTGATGGGCGGGATGTAAATTGCCAACAGCCACTCTGGAGAAGGGTACAGTGAGTCCTGAAACATCTAAAAAACACAGCTTAGAGAGCATAGGGCACTTCCATGCATGGGGGTATAAATTGGGAAAGTTAAAAATCAGCAAGACACAGGAACACCAAAGTTTAGGGCTTCTCTGTTGCCAAGGACCTCCACTTCATTCCACCTTAAATATCCCAGGAAAGATAAAAATGGATAAATAAGTGGTGGTCCTTATGTACAATGGAATATCACTCAGCCATGAAATCAATGTCCTAAGGCAAGTAGCAGCATGATGAGTGGATTTAGGTACGACGATTCTAAGGGAAATAAGTCACACAGAAAAGGACACTTCTCATAAGATATCACTTATACAGGGAAAGTAAAAACCGTTACACTTGAACTGAATTACAAAACAGAACAGAGTCACACATGCAGAAAACACACTATGGCTGCTTAACAGGAAAGGTGAGGTGGGGTGATACATAAAACAAGGGTTTCAAATGAGCTGAGATACCGTTCCATAAACCCAATATGTAATAGACAAGACCTACTCCTTGCTCAGGGAACTGGACTCAACACCCCCTATTCACCACACAAGGATATATCTGACTAGTAATAATCTTAAAACCTATGTATTGAAATCTCTCTGTTAGTGTGTGAAGTGGGTGTAAAGCGGCATAAACACAGCAGTGAAAAGCAGCTAAACCCCATTCTAAAAATAAATTACTTTTAAAACCCCAGGAAACAAAGACAGTGAAAGAGAGAGAAATTCTTACACAATTCGTTCAGGGGCTGTGATGGAACCTGGATTGACCATATCTAGACCCACAGCTGGATGAGACATAAGGGTGGACACTCTTGGGGCTGAGAGCTTTGGTGAGGTTGGGTGAGTAAACGCAGACCCTTTAAAGTAATACTGCGTGGTACCCATCCCATGGGTCCCAAATCTCCAGGTTCAAGGGCATCTTCCTACATCGAAAACATGCATAGAAACCCAGAATATGGTACACCGTGTGATGGGGAAAGGTTTCTAAAACGCACCTCATTTCTCATCTCCTTGTGCTCGGGTTCGCCATTGCAGCCACTTTACTAGCAATCTCCCTACTTGGAGCATCAGCACCTTTAACCTCCTGTTCCGTACAGGTTGCAATTTGTCCTGAGGATGAATGGGAAGATGGGGAACCAATGAGAGACTAGCTGTTGGTGTTGGGACAGGCACAGGGCACTCTATTTTCCCATCAGGAAGAAGAATTAACCACAGGCTCAGCCTGCCCCCTGGAACGAGAACAGGGCCTGAAGCCATCCTGCGCTTTTACGGCCAGCTCCCAAAAAGCGAGTTGTAAAATGGAGCTTCAGGGCACTGCAATTCACAAACCTGCAGAGTTATAAATGATAACTCTCGTCCACAAATATATTGAGGGAAGGCAAAAAAGAGGATTTGAAATCAAGGCAGAATTGCAGGAAACAGATTTCAGGAGGTAGATACGAATCGCCTTTAAAGCACATGAAAAGCGGCAAAACATTGATAATGATGCCCTTGGCCAAAAAGGGCGTATGCGTTTTTTCCTGAATATATTCAGGAAAAAACGCATACGCCCTTTTTGGCCAACCAAGCAACCTGGAAAGGCAAATCAGCGCTACAAAGAAGTCTCGCTTCCCATCGGTCAAATGGGCCATGCTGAAAAAAGGGTCAAAACCAGAAATGCAGGACAGGCCATGGAGAAATGGGAGCCTTGCTACGCTGATGGGCGGGATGTAAATTGCCAACAGCCACTCTGGAGAAGGGTACAGTGAGTCCTGAAACATCTAAAAAACACAGCTTAGAGAGCATAGGGCACTTCCATGCATGGGGGTATAAATTGGGAAAGTTAAAAATCAGCAAGACACAGGAACACCAAAGTTTAGGGCTGCTCTGTTGCCAAGGACCTCCACTTCATTCCACCTTAAATATCCCAGGAAAGATAAAAATGGATAAATAAGTGGTGGTCCTTATGTACAATGGAATATCACTCAGCCATGAAATCAATGTCCTAAGGCAAGTAGCAGCATGATGAGTGGATTTAGGTACGACGATTCTAAGGGAAATAAGTCACACAGAAAAGGACACTTCTCATAAGATATCACTTATACAGGGAAAGTAAAAACCGTTACACTTGAACTGAATTACAAAACAGAACAGAGTCACACATGCAGAAAACACACTATGGCTGCTTAACAGGAAAGGTGAGGTGGGGTGATACATAAAACAAGGGTTTCAAATGAGCTGAGATACCGTTCCATAAACCCAATATGTAATAGACAAGACCTACTCCTTGCTCAGGGAACTGGACTCAACACCCCCTATTCACCACACAAGGATATATCTGACTAGTAATAATCTTAAAACCTATGTATTGAAATCTCTCTGTTAGTGTGTGAAGTGGGTGTAAAGCGGCATAAACACAGCAGTGAAAAGCAGCTAAACCCCATTCTAAAAATAAATTACTTTTAAAACCCCAGGAAACAAAGACAGTGAAAGAGAGAGAAATTCTTACACAATTCGTTCAGGGGCTGTGATGGAACCTGGATTGACCATATCTAGACCCACAGCTGGATGAGACATAAGGGTGGACACTCTTGGGGCTGAGAGCTTTGGTGAGGTTGGGTGAGTAAACGCAGACCCTTTAAAGTAATACTGCGTGGTACCCATCCCATGGGTCCCAAATCTCCAGGTTCAAGGGCATCTTCCTACATCGAAAACATGCATAGAAACCCAGAATATGGTACACCGTGTGATGGGGAAAGGTTTCTAAAACGCACCTCATTTCTCATCTCCTTGTGCTCGGGTTCGCCATTGCAGCCACTTTACTAGCAATCTCCCTACTTGGAGCATCAGCACCTTTAACCTCCTGTTCCGTACAGGTTGCAATTTGTCCTGAGGATGAACGGGAAGATGTGGAACCAATGAGAGAATAGCTCTTGGTGTTGGGACAGGCACAGGGCACTCTATTTTCCGATCACGAAGAAGAATTAACCACAGGCTCAGCCTGCCCCCCAGAACCAGAACAGGGCCTGAAGCCATCCTGCGCTTTTACGGCCAGCTCCCAAAAAGCGAGTTGTAAAATGGAGCTTCAGGGCACTGCAATTCACAAACCTGTAGAGTTATAAATGATAACTCTCGTCCACAAATATATTGAGGGAAGGCAAATAGAGGATTTGAAATCAAGGCAGAATTGCAGGAAACAGATTTCAGGAGGTAGATTCGAATCGCCTTTAAAGCACATGAAAAGCGGCAAAACATTGATAATGATGCCCTTGGCCAAAAAGGGCGTATGCGTTTTTTCCTGAATATATTCAGGAAAAAACGCATACGCCCTTTTTGGCCAACCAAGCAACCTGGAAAGGCAAATCAGCGCTACAAAGAAGTCTCGCTTCCCATCGGTCAAATGGGCCATGCTGAAATATGTGTCAAAACCAGAAATGCAGGACAGGCCATGGAGAAATGGCAGCCTTGCTACGCTGATGGGCGGGATGTAAATTGCCAACAGCCACTCTGGAGAAGGGTACAGTGAGTCCTGAAACATCTAAAAAACACAGCTTAGAGAGCATAGGGCACTTCCATGCATGGGGGTATAAATTGGGAAAGTTAAAAATCAGCAAGACACAGGAACACCAAAGTTTAGGGCTTCTCTGTTGCCAAGGACCTCCACTTCATTCCACCTTAAATATCCCAGGAAAGATAAAAATGGATAAATAAGTGGTGGTCCTTATGTACAATGGAATATCACTCAGCCATGAAATCAATGTCCTAAGGCTAGTAGCAGCATGATGAGTGGATTTAGGTACGAGACGATTCTAAGTGAAATAAGTCACACAGAAAAGGACACTTCTCATAAGATATCACTTATACAGGGAAAGTAAAAACCGTTACACTTGAACTGAATTACAAAACAGAACAGAGTCACACATGCAGAAAACACACTATGGCTGCTTAACAGGAAAGGTCAGGTGGGGTGATACATAAAACAAGGGTTTCAAATGAGCTGAGATACCGTTCCATAAACCCAATATGTAATAGACAAGACCTACTCCTTGCTCAGAGAACTGGACTCAACACCCCCTATTCACCACACAAGGATATATCTGACTAGTAATAATCTTAAAACCTATGTATTGAAATCTCTCTGTTAGTGTGTGAAGTGGGTGTAAAGCGGCATAAACACAGCAGTGAAAAGCAGCTAAACCCCATTCTAAAAATAAATTACTTTTAAAACCCCATGAAACAAAGACAGTGAAAGAGAGAGAAATTCTTACACAATTCGTTCAGGGGCTGTGATGGAACCTGGATTGACCATATCTAGACCCACAGCTGGATGAGACATAAGGGTGGACACTCTTGGGGCTGAGAGGTTTGGTGAGGTTGGGTGAGTAAACGCAGACCCTTTAAAGTAATACTGCGTGGTACCCATCCCATGGGTCCCAAATCTCCAGGTTCAAGGGCATCTTCCTACATCGAAAACATGCATAGAAACCCAGAATATGGTACACCGTGTGATGGGGAAAGGTTTCTAAAACGCACCTCATTTCTCATCTCCTTGTGCTCGGGTTCGCCATTGCAGCCACTTTACTAGCAATCTCCCTACTTGGAGCATCAGCACCTTTAACCTCCTGTTCCGTACAGGTTGCAATTTGTCCTGAGGATGAACGGGAAGATGTGGAACCAATGAGAGAATAGCTCTTGGTGTTGGGACAGGCACAGGGCACTCTATTTTCCCATCACGAAGAAGAATTAACCACAGGCTCAGCCTGCCCCCCAGAACCAGAACAGGGCCTGAAGCCATCCTGCGCTTTTACGGCCAGCTCCCAAAAAGCGAGTTGTAAAATGGAGCTTCAGGGCACTGCAATTCACAAACCTGTAGAGTTATAAATGATAACTCTCGTCCACAAATATATTGAGGGAAGGCAAAAAAGAGGATTTGAAATCAAGGCAGAATTGCAGGAAACAGATTTCAGGAGGTAGATTCGAATCGCCTTTAAAGCACATGAAAAGCGGCAAAACATTGATAATGATGCCCTTGGCCAAAAAGGGCGTATGCGTTTTTTCCTGAATATATTCAGGAAAAAACGCATACGCCCTTTTTGGCCAACCAAGCAACCTGGAAAGGCAAATCAGCGCTACAAAGAAGTCTCGCTTCCCATCGGTCAAATGGGCCATGCTGAAATATGTGTCAAAACCAGAAATGCAGGACAGGCCATGGAGAAATGGCAGCCTTGCTACGCTGATGGGCGGGATGTAAATTGCCAACAGCCACTCTGGAGAAGGGTACAGTGAGTCCTGAAACATCTAAAAAACACAGCTTAGAGAGCATAGGGCACTTCCATGCATGGGGGTATAAATTGGGAAAGTTAAAAATCAGCAAGACACAGGAACACCAAAGTTTAGGGCTTCTCTGTTGCCAAGGACCTCCACTTCATTCCACCTTAAATATCCCAGGAAAGATAAAAATGGATAAATAAGTGGTGGTCCTTATGTACAATGGAATATCACTCAGCCATGAAATCAATGTCCTAAGGCAAGTAGCAGCATGATGAGTGGATTTAGGTACGACGATTCTAAGGGAAATAAGTCACACAGGAAAGGACACTTCTCATAAGATATCACTTATACAGGGAAAGTAAAAACCGTTACACTTGAACTGAATTACAAAACAGAACAGAGTCACACATGCAGAAAACACACTATGGCTGCTTAACAGGAAAGGTGAGGTGGGGTGATACATAAAACAAGGGTTTCAAATGAGCTGAGATACCGTTCCATAAACCCAATATGTAATAGACAAGACCTACTCCTTGCTCAGGGAACTGGACTCAACACCCCCTATTCACCACACAAGGATATATCTGACTAGTAATAATCTTAAAACCTATGTATTGAAATCTCTCTGTTAGTGTGTGAAGTGGGTGTAAAGCGGCATAAACACAGCAGTGAAAAGCAGCTAAACCCCATTCTAAAAATAAATTACTTTTAAAACCCCATGAAACAAAGACAGTGAAAGAGAGAGAAATTCTTACACAATTCGTTCAGGGGCTGTGATGGAACCTGGATTGACCATATCTAGATCCACAGCTGGATGAGACATAAGGGTGGACACTCTTGGGGCTGAGAGGTTTGGTGAGGTTGGGTGAGTAAACGCAGACCCTTTAAAGTAATACTGCGTGGTACCCATCCCATGGGTCCCAAATCTCCAGGTTCAAGGGCATCTTTCTACATCGAAAACATGCATAGAAACCCAGAATATGGTACACCGTGTGATGGGGAAAGGTTTCTAAAACGCACCTCATTTCTCATCTCCTTGTGCTCGGGTTCGCCATTGCAGCCACTTTACTAGCAATCTCCCTACTTGGAGCATCAGCACCTTTAACCTCCTGTTCCGTACAGGTTGCAATTTGTCCTGAGGATGAATGGGAAGATGGGGAACCAATGAGAGACTAGCTGTTGGTGTTGGGACAGGCACAGGGCACTCTATTTTCCCATCAGGAAGAAGAATTAACCACAGGCTCAGCCTGCCCCCTGGAACGAGAACAGGGCCTGAAGCCATCCTGCGCTTTTACGGCCAGCTCCCAAAAAGCGAGTTGTAAAATGGAGCTTCAGGGCACTGCAATTCACAAACCTGCAGAGTTATAAATGATAACTCTCGTCCACAAATATATTGAGCAAAGGCAAAAAAGAGGATTTGAAATCAAGGCAGAATTGCAGGAAACAGATTTCAGGAGGTAGATACGAATCGCCTTTAAAGCACATGAAAAGCGGCAAAACATTGATAATGATGCCCTTGGCCAAAAAGGGCGTATGCGTTTTTTCCTGAATATATTCAGGAAAAAACGCATACGCCCTTTTTGGCCAACCAAGCAACCTGGAAAGGCAAATCAGCGCTACAAAGAAGTCTCGCTTCCCATCGGTCAAATGGGCCATGCTGAAAAAAGGGTCAAAACCAGAAATGCAGGACAGGCCATGGAGAAATGGGAGCCTTGCTACGCTGATGGGCGGGATGTAAATTGCCAACAGCCACTCTGGAGAAGGGTACAGTGAGTCCTGAAACATCTAAAAAACACAGCTTAGAGAGCATAGGGCACTTCCATGCATGGGGGTATAAATTGGGAAAGTTAAAAATCAGCAAGACACAGGAACACCAAAGTTTAGGGCTTCTCTGTTGCCAAGGACCTCCACTTCATTCCACCTTAAATATCCCAGGAAAGATAAAAATGGATAAATAAGTGGTGGTCCTTATGTACAATGGAATATCACTCAGCCATGAAATCAATGTCCTAAGGCAAGTAGCAGCATGATGAGTGGATTTAGGTACGACGATTCTAAGGGAAATAAGTCACACAGAAAAGGACACTTCTCATAAGATATCACTTATACAGGGAAAGTAAAAACCGTTACACTTGAACTGAATTACAAAACAGAACAGAGTCACACATGCAGAAAACACACTATGGCTGCTTAACAGGAAAGGTGAGGTGGGGTGATACATAAAACAAGGGTTTCAAATGAGCTGAGATACCGTTCCATAAACCCAATATGTAATAGACAAGACCTACTCCTTGCTCAGGGAACTGGACTCAACACCCCCTATTCACCACACAAGGATATATCTGACTAGTAATAATCTTAAAACCTATGTATTGAAATCTCTCTGTTAGTGTGTGAAGTGGGTGTAAAGCGGCATAAACACAGCAGTGAAAAGCAGCTAAACCCCATTCTAAAAATAAATTACTTTTAAAACCCCATGAAACAAAGACAGTGAAAGAGAGAGAAATTCTTACACAATTCGTTCAGGGGCTGTGATGGAACCTGGATTGACCATATCTAGACCCACAGCTGGATGAGACATAAGGGTGGACACTCTTGGGGCTGAGAGGTTTGGTGAGGTTGGGTGAGTAAACGCAGACCCTTTAAAGTAATACTGCGTGGTACCCATCCCATGGGTCCCAAATCTCCAGGTTCAAGGGCATCTTCCTACATCGAAAACATGCATAGAAACCCAGAATATGGTACACCGTGTGATGGGGAAAGGTTTCTAAAACGCACCTCATTTCTCATCTCCTTGTGCTCGGGTTCGCCATTGCAGCCACTTTACTAGAAATCTCCCTACTTGGAGCATCAGCACCTTTAACCTCCTGTTCCGTACAGGTTGAAATTTGTCCTGAGGATGAATGGGAAGATGGGGAACCAATGAGAGACTAGCTGTTGGTGTTGGGACAGGCACAGGGCACTCTATTTTCCCATCAGGAAGAAGAATTAACCACAGGCTCAGCCTGCCCCCTGGAACGAGAACAGAGCCTGAAGCCATCCTGCGCTTTTACGGCCAGCTCCCAAAAAGCGAGTTGTAAAATGGAGCTTCAGGGCACTGCAATTCACAAACCTGCAGAGTTATAAATGATAACTCTCGTCCACAAATATATTGAGGGAAGGCAAAAAAGAGGATTTGAAATCAAGGCAGAATTGCAGGAAACAGATTTCAGGAGGTAGATACGAATCGCCTTTAAAGCACATGAAAAGTGGCAAAACATTGATAATGATGCCCTTGGCCAAAAAGGGCGTATGCGTTTTTTCTTGAATATATTCAGGAAAAAACGCATACGCCCTTTTTGGCCAACCAAGCAACCTGGAAAGGCAAATCAGCGCTACAAAGAAGTCTCGCTTCCCATCGGTCAAATGGGCCATGCTGAAAAAAGGGTCAAAACCAGAAATGCAGGACAGGCCATGGAGAAATGGGAGCCTTGCTACGCTGATGGGCGGGATGTAAATTGCCAACAGCCACTCTGGAGAAGGGTACAGTGAGTCCTGAAACATCTAAAAAACACAGCTTAGAGAGCATAGGGCACTTCCATGCATGGGGGTATAAATTGGGAAAGTTAAAAATCAGCAAGACAAAAGCACACCAAAGTTTAGGGCTGCTCTGTTGCCAAGGACCTCCACTTCATTCCACCTTAAATATCCCAGGAAAGATAAAAATGGATAAATAAGTGGTGGTCCTTATGTACAATGGAATATCACTCAGCCATGAAATCAATGTCCTAAGGCTAGTAGCAGCATGATGAGTGGATTTAGGTACGAGACGATTCTAAGTGAAATAAGTCACACAGAAAAGGACACTTCTCATAAGATATCACTTATACAGGGAAAGTAAAAACCGTTACACTTGAACTGAATTACAAAACAGAACGGAGTCACACATGCAGAAAACACACTATGGCTGCTTAACAGGAAAGTTCAGGTGGGGTGATACATAAAACAAGGGTTTCAAATGAGCTGAGATACCGTTCCATATACCCAATATGTAATAGACAAGACCTACTCCTTGCTCAGAGAACTGGACTCAACACCCCCTATTCACCACACAAGGATATATCTGACTAGTAATAATCTTAAAACCTATGTATTGAAATCTCTCTGTTAGTGTGTGAAGTGGGTGTAAAGCGGCATAAACACAGCAGTGAAAAGCAGCTAAACCCCATTCTAAAAATAAATTACTTTTAAAACCCCATGAAACAAAGACAGTGAAAGAGAGAGAAATTCTTACACAATTCGTTCAGGGGCTGTGATGGAACCTGGATTGACCATATCTAGACCCACAGCTGGATGAGACATAAGGGTGGACACTCTTGGGGCTGAGAGGTTTGGTGAGGTTGGGTGAGTAAACGCAGACCCTTTAAAGTAATACTGCGTGGTACCCATCCCATGGGTCCCAAATCTCCAGGTTCAAGGGCATCTTCCTACATCGAAAACATGCATAGAAACCCAGAATATGGTACACCGTGTGATGGGGAAAGGTTTCTAAAACGCACCTCATTTCTCATCTCCTTGTGCTCGGGTTCGCCATTGCAGCCACTTTACTAGCAATCTCCCTACTTGGAGCATCAGCACCTTTAACCTCCTGTTCCGTACAGGTTGCAATTTGTCCTGAGGATGAATGGGAAGATGGGGAACCAATGAGAGACTAGCTGTTGGTGTTGGGACAGGCACAGGGCACTCTATTTTCCCATCAGGAAGAAGAATTAACCACAGGCTCAGCCTGCCCCCTGGAACGAGAACAGGGCCTGAAGCCATCCTGCGCTTTTACGGCCAGCTCCCAAAAAGCGAGTTGTAAAATGGAGCTTCAGGGCACTGCAATTCACAAACCTGCAGAGTTATAAATGATAACTCTCGTCCACAAATATATTGAGGGAAGGCAAAAAAGAGGATTTGAAATCAAGGCAGAATTGCAGGAAACAGATTTCAGGAGGTAGATACGAATCGCCTTTAAAGCACATGAAAAGCGGCAAAACATTGATAATGATGCCCTTGGCCAAAAAGGGCGTATGCGTTTTTTCCTGAATATATTCAGGAAAAAACGCATACGCCCTTTTTGGCCAACCAAGCAACCTGGAAAGGCAAATCAGCGCTACAAAGAAGTCTCGCTTCCCATCGGTCAAATGGGCCATGCTGAAAAAAGGGTCAAAACCAGAAATGCAGGACAGGCCATGGAGAAATGGGAGCCTTGCTACGCTGATGGGCGGGATGTAAATTGCCAACAGCCACTCTGGAGAAGGGTACAGTGAGTCCTGAAACATCTAAAAAACACAGCTTAGAGAGCATAGGGCACTTCCATGCATGGGGGTATAAATTGGGAAAGTTAAAAATCAGCAAGACACAGGAACACCAAAGTTTAGGGCTTCTCTGTTGCCAAGGACCTCCACTTCATTCCACCTTAAATATCCCAGGAAAGATAAAAATGGATAAATAAGTGGTGGTCCTTATGTACAATGGAATATCACTCAGCCATGAAATCAATGTCCTAAGGCAAGTAGCAGCATGATGAGTGGATTTAGGTACGACGATTCTAAGGGAAATAAGTCACACAGAAAAGGACACTTCTCATAAGATATCACTTATACAGGGAAAGTAAAAACCGTTACACTTGAACTGAATTACAAAACAGAACAGAGTCACACATGCAGAAAACACACTATGGCTGCTTAACAGGAAAGGTGAGGTGGGGTGATACGTAAAACAAGGGTTTCAAATGAGCTGAGATACCGTTCCATAAACCCAATATGTAATAGACAAGACCTACTCCTTGCTCAGGGAACTGGACTCAACACCCCCTATTCACCACACAAGGATATATCTGACTAGTAATAATCTTAAAACCTATGTATTGAAATCTCTCTGTTAGTGTGTGAAGTGGGTGTAAAGCGGCATAAACACAGCAGTGAAAAGCAGCTAAACCCCATTCTAAAAATAAATTACTTTTAAAACCCCATGAAACAAAGACAGTGAAAGAGAGAGAAATTCTTACACAATTCGTTCAGGGGCTGTGATGGAACCTGGATTGACCATATCTAGACCCACAGCTGGATGAGACATAAGGGTGGACACTCTTGGGGCTGAGAGGTTTGGTGAGGTTGGGTGAGTAAACGCAGACCCTTTAAAGTAATACTGCGTGGTACCCATCCCATGGGTCCCAAATCTCCAGGTTCAAGGGCATCTTCCTACATCGAAAACATGCATAGAAACCCAGAATATGGTACACCGTGTGATGGGGAAAGGTTTCTAAAACGCACCTCATTTCTCATCTCCTTGTGCTCGGGTTCGCCATTGCAGCCACTTTACTAGCAATCTCCCTACTTGGAGCATCAGCACCTTTAACCTCCTGTTCTGTACAGGTTGCAATTTGTCCTGAGGATGAATGGGAAGATGGGGAACCAATGAGAGACTAGCTGTTGGTGTTGGGACAGGCACAGGGCACTCTATTTTCCCATCAGGAAGAAGAATTAACCACAGGCTCAGCCTGCCCCCTGGAACGAGAACAGGGCCTGAAGCCATCCTGCGCTTTTACGGCCAGCTCCCAAAAAGCGAGTTGTAAAATGGAGCTTCAGGGCACTGCAATTCACAAACCTGCAGAGTTATAAATGATAACTCTCGTCCACAAATATATTGAGGGAAGGCAAAAAAGAGGATTTGAAATCAAGGCAGAATTGCAGGAAACAGATTTCAGGAGGTAGATACGAATCGCCTTTAAAGCACATGAAAAGCGGCAAAACATTGATAATGATGCCCTTGGCCAAAAAGGGCGTATGCGTTTTTTCCTGAATATATTCAGGAAAAAACGCATACGCCCTTTTTGGCCAACCAAGCAACCTGGAAAGGCAAATCAGCGCTACAAAGAAGTCTCGCTTCCCATCGGTCAAATGGGCCATGCTGAAAAAAGGGTCAAAACCAGAAATGCAGGACAGGCCATGGAGAAATGGGAGCCTTGCTACGCTGATGGGCGGGATGTAAATTGCCAACAGCCACTCTGGAGAAGGGTACAGTGAGTCCTGAAACATCTAAAAAACACAGCTTAGAGAGCATAGGGCACTTCCATGCATGGGGGTATAAATTGGGAAAGTTAAAAATCAGCAAGACACAGGAACACCAAAGTTTAGGGCTTCTCTGTTGCCAAGGACCTCCACTTCATTCCACCTTAAATATCCCAGGAAAGATAAAAATGGATAAATAAGTGGTGGTCCTTATGTACAATGGAATATCACTCAGCCATGAAATCAATGTCCTAAGGCAAGTAGCAGCATGATGAGTGGATTTAGGTACGACGATTCTAAGGGAAATAAGTCACACAGAAAAGGACACTTCTCATAAGATATCACTTATACAGGGAAAGTAAAAACCGTTACACTTGAACTGAATTACAAAACAGAACAGAGTCACACATGCAGAAAACACACTATGGCTGCTTAACAGGAAAGGTGAGGTGGGGTGATACATAAAACAAGGGTTTCAAATGAGCTGAGATACCGTTCCATAAACCCAATATGTAATAGACAAGACCTACTCCTTGCTCAGGGAACTGGACTCAACACCCCCTATTCACCACACAAGGATATATCTGACTAGTAATAATCTTAAAACCTATGTATTGAAATCTCTCTGTTAGTGTGTGAAGTGGGTGTAAAGCGGCATAAACACAGCAGTGAAAAGCAGCTAAACCCCATTCTAAAAATAAATTACTTTTAAAACCCCAGGAAGCAAAGACAGTGAAAGAGAGAGAAATTCTTACACAATTCGTTCAGGGGCTGTGATGGAACCTGGATTGACCATATCTAGACCCACAGCTGGATGAGACATAAGGGTGGACACTCTTGGGGCTGAGAGCTTTGGTGAGGTTGGGTGAGTAAACGCAGACCCTTTAAAGTAATACTGCGTGGTACCCATCCCATGGGTCCCAAATCTCCAGGTTCAAGGGCATCTTCCTACATCGAAAACATGCATAGAAACCCAGAATATGGTACACCGTGTGATGGGGAAAGGTTTCTAAAACGCACCTCATTTCTCATCTCCTTGTGCTCGGGTTCGCCATTGCAGCCACTTTACTAGCAATCTCCCTACTTGGAGCATCAGCACCTTTAACCTCCTGTTCTGTACAGGTTGCAATTTGTCCTGAGGATGAATGGGAAGATGGGGAACCAATGAGAGACTAGCTGTTGGTGTTGGGACAGGCACAGGGCACTCTATTTTCCCATCAGGAAGAAGAATTAACCACAGGCTCAGCCTGCCCCCTGGAACGAGAACAGGGCCTGAAGCCATCCTGCGCTTTTACGGCCAGCTCCCAAAAAGCGAGTTGTAAAATGGAGCTTCAGGGCACTGCAATTCACAAACCTGCAGAGTTATAAATGATAACTCTCGTCCACAAATATATTGAGGGAAGGCAAAAAAGAGGATTTGAAATCAAGGCAGAATTGCAGGAAACAGATTTCAGGAGGTAGATACGAATCGCCTTTAAAGCACATGAAAAGCGGCAAAACATTGATAATGATGCCCTTGGCCAAAAAGGGCGTATGCGTTTTTTCCTGAATATATTCAGGAAAAAACGCATACGCCCTTTTTGGCCAACCAAGCAACCTGGAAAGGCAAATCAGCGCTACAAAGAAGTCTCGCTTCCCATCGGTCAAATGGGCCATGCTGAAAAAAGGGTCAAAACCAGAAATGCAGGACAGGCCATGGAGAAATGGGAGCCTTGCTACGCTGATGGGCGGGATGTAAATTGCCAACAGCCACTCTGGAGAAGGGTACAGTGAGTCCTGAAACATCTAAAAAACACAGCTTAGAGAGCATAGGGCACTTCCATGCATGGGGGTATAAATTGGGAAAGTTAAAAATCAGCAAGACACAGGAACACCAAAGTTTAGGGCTTCTCTGTTGCCAAGGACCTCCACTTCATTCCACCTTAAATATCCCAGGAAAGATAAAAATGGATAAATAAGTGGTGGTCCTTATGTACAATGGAATATCACTCAGCCATGAAATCAATGTCCTAAGGCAAGTAGCAGCATGATGAGTGGATTTAGGTACGACGATTCTAAGGGAAATAAGTCACACAGAAAAGGACACTTCTCATAAGATATCACTTATACAGGGAAAGTAAAAACCGTTACACTTGAACTGAATTACAAAACAGAACAGAGTCACACATGCAGAAAACACACTATGGCTGCTTAACAGGAAAGGTGAGGTGGGGTGATACGTAAAACAAGGGTTTCAAATGAGCTGAGATACCGTTCCATAAACACAATATGTAATAGACAAGACCTACTCCTTGCTCAGGGAACTGGACTCAACACCCCCTATTCACCACACAAGGATATATCTGACTAGTAATAATCTTAAAACCTATGTATTGAAATCTCTCTGTTAGTGTGTGAAGTGGGTGTAAAGCGGCATAAACACAGCAGTGAAAAGCAGCTAAACCCCATTCTAAAAATAAATTACTTTTAAAACCCCAGGAAACAAAGACAGTGAAAGAGAGAGAAATTCTTACACAATTCGTTCAGGGGCTGTGATGGAACCTGGATTGACCATATCTAGACCCACAGCTGGATGAGACATAAGGGTGGACACTCTTGGGGCTGAGAGCTTTGGTGAGGTTGGGTGAGTAAACGCAGACCCTTTAAAGTAATACTGCGTGGTACCCATCCCATGGGTCCCAAATCTCCAGGTTCAAGGGCATCTTCCTACATCGAAAACATGCATAGAAACCCAGAATATGGTACACCGTGTGATGGGGAAAGGTTTCTAAAACGCACCTCATTTCTCATCTCCTTGTGCTCGGGTTCGCCATTGCAGCCACTTTACTAGCAATCTCCCTACTTGGAGCATCAGCACCTTTAACCTCCTGTTCTGTACAGGTTGCAATTTGTCCTGAGGATGAATGGGAAGATGGGGAACCAATGAGAGACTAGCTGTTGGTGTTGGGACAGGCACAGGGCACTCTATTTTCCCATCAGGAAGAAGAATTAACCACAGGCTCAGCCTGCCCCCTGGAACGAGAACAGGGCCTGAAGCCATCCTGCGCTTTTACGGCCAGCTCCCAAAAAGCAAGTTGTAAAATGGAGCTTCAGGGCACTGCAATTCACAAACCTGCAGAGTTATAAATGATAACTCTCGTCCACAAATATATTGAGGGAAGGCAAAAAAGAGGATTTGAAATCAAGGCAGAATTGCAGGAAACAGATTTCAGGAGGTAGATACGAATCGCCTTTAAAGCACATGAAAAGCGGCAAAACATTGATAATGATGCCCTTGGCCAAAAAGGGCGTATGCGTTTTTTCCTGAATATATTCAGGAAAAAACGCATACGCCCTTTTTGGCCAACCAAGCAACCTGGAAAGGCAAATCAGCGCTACAAAGAAGTCTCGCTTCCCATCGGTCAAATGGGCCATGCTGAAAAAAGGGTCAAAACCAGAAATGCAGGACAGGCCATGGAGAAATGGGAGCCTTGCTACGCTGATGGGCGGGATGTAAATTGCCAACAGCCACTCTGGAGAAGGGTACAGTGAGTCCTGAAACATCTAAAAAACACAGCTTAGAGAGCATAGGGCACTTCCATGCATGGGGGTATAAATTGGGAAAGTTAAAAATCAGCAAGACACAGGAACACCAAAGTTTAGGGCTTCTCTGTTGCCAAGGACCTCCACTTCATTCCACCTTTAATATCCCAGGAAAGATAAAAATGGATAAATAAGTGGTGGTCCTTATGTACAATGGAATATCACTCAGCCATGAAATCAATGTCCTAAGGCAAGTAGCAGCATGATGAGTGGATTTAGGTACGACGATTCTAAGGGAAATAAGTCACACAGAAAAGGACACTTCTCATAAGATATCACTTATACAGGGAAAGTAAAAACCGTTACACTTGAACTGAATTACAAAACAGAACAGAGTCACACATGCAGAAAACACACTATGGCTGCTTAACAGGAAAGGTGAGGTGGGGTGATACATAAAACAAGGGTTTCAAATGAGCTGAGATACCGTTCCATAAACCCAATATGTAATAGACAAGACCTACTCCTTGCTCAGGGAACTGGACTCAACACCCCCTATTCACCACACAAGGATATATCTGACTAGTAATAATCTTAAAACCTATGTATTGAAATCTCTCTGTTAGTGTGTGAAGTGGGTGTAAAGCGGCATAAACACAGCAGTGAAAAGCAGCTAAACCCCATTCTAAAAATAAATTACTTTTAAAACCCCAGGAAACAAAGACAGTGAAAGAGAGAGAAATTCTTACACAATTCGTTCAGGGGCTGTGATGGAACCTGGATTGACCATATCTAGACCCACAGCTGGATGAGACATAAGGGTGGACACTCTTGGGGCTGAGAGCTTTGGTGAGGTTGGGTGAGTAAACGCAGACCCTTTAAAGTAATACTGCGTGGTACCCATCCCATGGGTCCCAAATCTCCAGGTTCAAGGGCATCTTCCTACATCGAAAACATGCATAGAAACCCAGAATATGGTACACCGTGTGATGGGGAAAGGTTTCTAAAACGCACCTCATTTCTCATCTCCTTGTGCTCGGGTTCGCCATTGCAGCCACTTTACTAGCAATCTCCCTACTTGGAGCATCAGCACCTTTAACCTCCTGTTCCGTACAGGTTGCAATTTGTCCTGAGGATGAATGGGAAGATGGGGAACCAATGAGAGACTAGCTGTTGGTGTTGGGACAGGCACAGGGCACTCTATTTTCCCATCAGGAAGAAGAATTAACCACAGGCTCAGCCTGCCCCCTGGAACGAGAACAGGGCCTGAAGCCATCCTGCGCTTTTACGGCCAGCTCCCAAAAAGCGAGTTGTAAAATGGAGCTTCAGGGCACTGCAATTCACAAACCTGCAGAGTTATAAATGATAACTCTCGTCCACAAATATATTGAGCGAAGGCAAAAAAGAGGATTTGAAATCAAGGCAGAATTGCAGGAAACAGATTTCAGGAGGTAGATACGAATCGCCTTTAAAGCACATGAAAAGCGGCAAAACATTGATAATGATGCCCTTGGCCAAAAAGGGCGTATGCGTTTTTTCCTGAATATATTCAGGAAAAAACGCATACGCCCTTTTTGGCCAACCAAGCAACCTGGAAAGGCAAATCAGCGCTACAAAGAAGTCTCGCTTCCCATCGGTCAAATGGGCCATGCTGAAAAAAGGGTCAAAACCAGAAATGCAGGACAGGCCATGGAGAAATGGGAGCCTTGCTACGCTGATGGGCGGGATGTAAATTGCCAACAGCCACTCTGGAGAAGGGTACAGTGAGTCCTGAAACATCTAAAAAACACAGCTTAGAGAGCATAGGGCACTTCCATGCATGGGGGTATAAATTGGGAAAGTTAAAAATCAGCAAGACACAGGAACACCAAAGTTTAGGGCTTCTCTGTTGCCAAGGACCTCCACTTCATTCCACCTTAAATATCCCAGGAAAGATAAAAATGGATAAATAAGTGGTGGTCCTTATGTACAATGGAATATCACTCAGCCATGAAATCAATGTCCTAAGGCTAGTAGCAGCATGATGAGTGGATTTAGGTACGAGACGATTCTAAGTGAAATAAGTCACACAGAAAAGGACACTTCTCATAAGATATCACTTATACAGGGAAAGTAAAAACCGTTACACTTGAACTGAATTACAAAACAGAACAGAGTCACACATGCAGAAAACACACTATGGCTGCTTAACAGGAAAGGTCAGGTGGGGTGATACATAAAACAAGGGTTTCAAATGAGCTGAGATACCGTTCCATAAACCCAATATGTAATAGACAAGACCTACTCCTTGCTCAGAGAACTGGACTCAACACCCCCTATTCACCACACAAGGATATATCTGACTAGTAATAATCTTAAAACCTATGTATTGAAATCTCTCTGTTAGTGTGTGAAGTGGGTGTAAAGCGGCATAAACACAGCAGTGAAAAGCAGCTAAACCCCATTCTAAAAATAAATTACTTTTAAAACCCCATGAAACAAAGACAGTGAAAGAGAGAGAAATTCTTACACAATTCGTTCAGGGGCTGTGATGGAACCTGGATTGACCATATCTAGACCCACAGCTGGATGAGACATAAGGGTGGACACTCTTGGGGCTGAGAGGTTTGGTGAGGTTGGGTGAGTAAACGCAGACCCTTTAAAGTAATACTGCGTGGTACCCATCCCATGGGTCCCAAATCTCCAGGTTCAAGGGCATCTTCCTACATCGAAAACATGCATAGAAACCCAGAATATGGTACACCGTGTGATGGGGAAAGGTTTCTAAAACGCACCTCATTTCTCATCTCCTTGTGCTCGGGTTCGCCATTGCAGCCACTTTACTAGCAATCTCCCTACTTGGAGCATCAGCACCTTTAACCTCCTGTTCCGTACAGGTTGCAATTTGTCCTGAGGATGAACGGGAAGATGTGGAACCAGTGAGAGAATAGCTCTTGGTGTTGGGACAGGCACAGGGCACTCTATTTTCCCATCACGAAGAAGAATTAACCACAGGCTCAGCCTGCCCCCCAGAACCAGAACAGGGCCTGAAGCCATCCTGCGCTTTTACGGCCAGCTCCCAAAAAGCGAGTTGTAAAATGGAGCTTCAGGGCACTGCAATTCACAAACCTGCAGAGTTATAAATGATAACTCTCGTCCACAAATATATTGAGGGAAGGCAAAAAAGAGGATTTGAAATCAAGGCAGAATTGCAGGAAACAGATTTCAGGAGGTAGATACGAATCGCCTTTAAAGCACATGAAAAGCGGCAAAACATTGATAATGATGCCCTTGGCCAAAAAGGGCGTATGCGTTTTTTCCTGAATATATTCAGGAAAAAACGCATACGCCCTTTTTGGCCAACCAAGCAACCTGGAAAGGCAAATCAGCGCTACAAAGAAGTCTCGCTTCCCATCGGTCAAATGGGCCATGCTGAAAAAAGGGTCAAAACCAGAAATGCAGGACAGGCCATGGAGAAATGGGAGCCTTGCTACGCTGATGGGCGGGATGTAAATTGCCAACAGCCACTCTGGAGAAGGGTACAGTGAGTCCTGAAACATCTAAAAAACACAGCTTAGAGAGCATAGGGCACTTCCATGAATGGGGGTATAAATTGGGAAAGTTAAAAATCAGCAAGACACAGGAACACCAAAGTTTAGGGCTTCTCTGTTGCCAAGGACCTCCACTTCATTCCACCTTAAATATCCCAGGAAAGATAAAAATGGATAAATAAGTGGTGGTCCTTATGTACAATGGAATATCACTCAGCCATGAAATCAATGTCCTAAGGCAAGTAGCAGCATGATGAGTGGATTTAGGTACGACGATTCTAAGGGAAATAAGTCACACAGAAAAGGACACTTCTCATAAGATATCACTTATACAGGGAAAGTAAAAACCGTTACACTTGAACTGAATTACAAAACAGAACAGAGTCACACATGCAGAAAACACACTATGGCTGCTTAACAGGAAAGGTGAGGTGGGGTGATACATAAAACAAGGGTTTCAAATGAGCTGAGATACCGTTCCATAAACCCAATATGTAATAGACAAGACCTACTCCTTGCTCAGGGAACTGGACTCAACACCCCCTATTCACCACACAAGGATATATCTGACTAGTAATAATCTTAAAACCTATGTATTGAAATCTCTCTGTTAGTGTGTGAAGTGGGTGTAAAGCGGCATAAACACAGCAGTGAAAAGCAGCTAAACCCCATTCTAAAAATAAATTACTTTTAAAACCCCAGGAAACAAAGACAGTGAAAGAGAGAGAAATTCTTACACAATTCGTTCAGGGGCTGTGATGGAACCTGGATTGACCATATCTAGACCCACAGCTGGATGAGACATAAGGGTGGACACTCTTGGGGCTGAGAGCTTTGGTGAGGTTGGGTGAGTAAACGCAGACCCTTTAAAGTAATACTGCGTGGTACCCATCCCATGGGTCCCAAATCTCCAGGTTCAAGGGCATCTTCCTACATCGAAAACATGCATAGAAACCCAGAATATGGTACACCGTGTGATGGGGAAAGGTTTCTAAAACGCACCTCATTTCTCATCTCCTTGTGCTCGGGTTCGCCATTGCAGCCACTTTACTAGCAATCTCCCTACTTGGAGCATCAGCACCTTTAACCTCCTGTTCTGTACAGGTTGCAATTTGTCCTGAGGATGAATGGGAAGATGGGGAACCAATGAGAGACTAGCTGTTGGTGTTGGGACAGGCACAGGGCACTCTATTTTCCCATCAGGAAGAAGAATTAACCACAGGCTCAGCCTGCCCCCTGGAACGAGAACAGGGCCTGAAGCCATCCTGCGCTTTTACGGCCAGCTCCCAAAAAGCGAGTTGTAAAATGGAGCTTCAGGGCACTGCAATTCACAAACCTGCAGAGTTATAAATGATAACTCTCGTCCACAAATATATTGAGGGAAGGCAAAAAAGAGGATTTGAAATCAAGGCAGAATTGCAGGAAACAGATTTCAGGAGGTAGATACGAATCGCCTTTAAAGCACATGAAAAGCGGCAAAACATTGATAATGATGCCCTTGGCCAAAAAGGGCGTATGCGTTTTTTCCTGAATATATTCAGGAAAAAACGCATACGCCCTTTTTGGCCAACCAAGCAACCTGGAAAGGCAAATCAGCGCTACAAAGAAGTCTCGCTTCCCATCGGTCAAATGGGCCATGCTGAAAAAAGGGTCAAAACCAGAAATGCAGGACAGGCCATGGAGAAATGGGAGCCTTGCTACGCTGATGGGCGGGATGTAAATTGCCAACAGCCACTCTGGAGAAGGGTACAGTGAGTCCTGAAACATCTAAAAAACACAGCTTAGAGAGCATAGGGCACTTCCATGCATGGGGGTATAAATTGGGAAAGTTAAAAATCAGCAAGACACAGGAACACCAAAGTTTAGGGCTTCTCTGTTGCCAAGGACCTCCACTTCATTCCACCTTAAATATCCCAGGAAAGATAAAAATGGATAAATAAGTGGTGGTCCTTATGTACAATGGAATATCACTCAGCCATGAAATCAATGTCCTAAGGCAAGTAGCAGCATGATGAGTGGATTTAGGTACGACGATTCTAAGGGAAATAAGTCACACAGAAAAGGACACTTCTCATAAGATATCACTTATACAGGGAAAGTAAAAACCGTTACACTTGAACTGAATTACAAAACAGAACAGAGTCACACATGCAGAAAACACACTATGGCTGCTTAACAGGAAAGGTGAGGTGGGGTGATACATAAAACAAGGGTTTCAAATGAGCTGAGATACCGTTCCATAAACCCAATATGTAATAGACAAGACCTACTCCTTGCTCAGGGAACTGGACTCAACACCCCCTATTCACCACACAAGGATATATCTGACTAGTAATAATCTTAAAACCTATGTATTGAAATCTCTCTGTTAGTGTGTGAAGTGGGTGTAAAGCGGCATAAACACAGCAGTGAAAAGCAGCTAAACCCCATTCTAAAAATAAATTACTTTTAAAACCCCATGAAACAAAGACAGTGAAAGAGAGAGAAATTCTTACACAATTCGTTCAGGGGCTGTGATGGAACCTGGATTGACCATATCTAGACCCACAGCTGGATGAGACATAAGGGTGGACACTCTTGGGGCTGAGAGGTTTGGTGAGGTTGGGTGAGTAAACGCAGACCCTTTAAAGTAATACTGCGTGGTACCCATCCCATGGGTCCCAAATCTCCAGGTTCAAGGGCATCTTCCTACATCGAAAACATGCATAGAAACCCAGAATATGGTACACCGTGTGATGGGGAAAGGTTTCTAAAACGCACCTCATTTCTCATCTCCTTGTGCTCGGGTTCGCCATTGCAGCCACTTTACTAGCAATCTCCCTACTTGGAGCATCAGCACCTTTAACCTCCTGTTCCGTACAGGTTGCAATTTGTCCTGAGGATGAATGGGAAGATGGGGAACCAATGAGAGACTAGCTGTTGGTGTTGGGACAGGCACAGGGCACTCTATTTTCCCATCAGGAAGAAGAATTAACCACAGGCTCAGCCTGCCCCCTGGAACGAGAACAGGGCCTGAAGCCATCCTGCGCTTTTACGGCCAGCTCCCAAAAAGCGAGTTGTAAAATGGAGCTTCAGGGCACTGCAATTCACAAACCTGCAGAGTTATAAATGATAACTCTCGTCCACAAATATATTGAGGGAAGGCAAAAAAGAGGATTTGAAATCAAGGCAGAATTGCAGGAAACAGATTTCAGGAGGTAGATACGAATCGCCTTTAAAGCACATGAAAAGCGGCAAAACATTGATAATGATGCCCTTGGCCAAAAAGGGCGTATGCGTTTTTTCCTGAATATATTCAGGAAAAAACGCATACGCCCTTTTTGGCCAACCAAGCAACCTGGAAAGGCAAATCAGCGCTACAAAGAAGTCTCGCTTCCCATCGGTCAAATGGGCCATGCTGAAAAAAGGGTCAAAACCAGAAATGCAGGACAGGCCATGGAGAAATGGGAGCCTTGCTACGCTGATGGGCGGGATGTAAATTGCCAACAGCCACTCTGGAGAAGGGTACAGTGAGTCCTGAAACATCTAAAAAACACAGCTTAGAGAGCATAGGGCACTTCCATGCATGGGGGTATAAATTGGGAAAGTTAAAAATCAGCAAGACACAGGAACACCAAAGTTTAGGGCTTCTCTGTTGCCAAGGACCTCCACTTCATTCCACCTTAAATATCCCAGGAAAGATAAAAATGGATAAATAAGTGGTGGTCCTTATGTACAATGGAATATCACTCAGCCATGAAATCAATGTCCTAAGGCTAGTAGCAGCATGATGAGTGGATTTAGGTACGAGACGATTCTAAGTGAAATAAGTCACACAGAAAAGGACACTTCTCATAAGATATCACTTATACAGGGAAAGTAAAAACCGTTACACTTGAACTGAATTACAAAACAGAACAGAGTCACACATGCAGAAAACACACTATGGCTGCTTAACAGGAAAGGTCAGGTGGGGTGATACATAAAACAAGGGTTTCAAATGAGCTGAGATACCGTTCCATAAACCCAATATGTAATAGACAAGACCTACTCCTTGCTCAGAGAACTGGACTCAACACCCCCTATTCACCACACAAGGATATATCTGACTAGTAATAATCTTAAAACCTATGTATTGAAATCTCTCTGTTAGTGTGTGAAGTGGGTGTAAAGCGGCATAAACACAGCAGTGAAAAGCAGCTAAACCCCATTCTAAAAATAAATTACTTTTAAAACCCCATGAAACAAAGACAGTGAAAGAGAGAGAAATTCTTACACAATTCGTTCAGGGGCTGTGATGGAACCTGGATTGACCATATCTAGACCCACAGCTGGATGAGACATAAGGGTGGACACTCTTGGGGCTGAGAGGTTTGGTGAGGTTGGGTGAGTAAACGCAGACCCTTTAAAGTAATACTGCGTGGTACCCATCCCATGGGTCCCAAATCTCCAGGTTCAAGGGCATCTTCCTACATCGAAAACATGCATAGAAACCCAGAATATGGTACACCGTGTGATGGGGAAAGGTTTCTAAAACGCACCTCATTTCTCATCTCCTTGTGCTCGGGTTCGCCATTGCAGCCACTTTACTAGCAATCTCCCTACTTGGAGCATCAGCACCTTTAACCTCCTGTTCCGTACAGGTTGCAATTTGTCCTGAGGATGAACGGGAAGATGTGGAACCAATGAGAGAATAGCTCTTGGTGTTGGGACAGGCACAGGGCACTCTATTTTCCCATCATGAAGAAGAATTAACCACAGGCTCAGCCTGCCCCCCAGAACCAGAACAGGGCCTGAAGCCATCCTGCGCTTTTACGGCCAGCTCCCAAAAAGCGAGTTGTAAAATGGAGCTTCAGGGCACTGCAATTCACAAACCTGTAGAGTTATAAATGATAACTCTCGTCCACAAATATATTGAGGGAAGGCAAATAGAGGATTTGAAATCAAGGCAGAATTGCAGGAAACAGATTTCAGGAGGTAGATTCGAATCGCCTTTAAAGCACATGAAAAGCGGCAAAACATTGATAATGATGCCCTTGGCCAAAAAGGGCGTATGCGTTGTTTCCTGAATATATTCAGGAAAAAACGCATACGCCCTTTTTGGCCAACCAAGCAACCTGGAAAGGCAAATCAGCGCTACAAAGAAGTCTCGCTTCCCATCGGTCAAATGGGCCATGCTGAAATATGTGTCAAAACCAGAAATGCAGGACAGGCCATGGAGAAATGGCAGCCTTGCTACGCTGATGGGCGGGATGTAAATTGCCAACAGCCACTCTGGAGAAGGGTACAGTGAGTCCTGAAACATCTAAAAAACACAGCTTAGAGAGCATAGGGCACTTCCATGCATGGGGGTATAAATTGGGAAAGTTAAAAATCAGCAAGACACAGGAACACCAAAGTTTAGGGCTTCTCTGTTGCCAAGGACCTCCACTTCATTCCACCTTAAATATCCCAGGAAAGATAAAAATGGATAAATAAGTGGTGGTCCTTATGTACAATGGAATATCACTCAGCCATGAAATCAATGTCCTAAGGCAAGTAGCAGCATGATGAGTGGATTTAGGTACGACGATTCTAAGGGAAATAAGTCACACAGAAAAGGACACTTCTCATAAGATATCACTTATACAGGGAAAGTAAAAACCGTTACACTTGAACTGAATTACAAAACAGAACAGAGTCACACATGCAGAAAACACACTATGGCTGCTTAACAGGAAAGGTCAGGTGGGGTGATACATAAAACAAGGGTTTCAAATGAGCTGAGATACCGTTCCATAAACCCAATATGTAATAGACAAGACCTACTCCTTGCTCAGAGAACTGGACTCAACACCCCCTATTCACCACACAAGGATATATCTGACTAGTAATAATCTTAAAACCTATGTATTGAAATCTCTCTGTTAGTGTGTGAAGTGGGTGTAAAGCGGCATAAACACAGCAGTGAAAAGCAGCTAAACCCCATTCTAAAAATAAATTACTTTTAAAACCCCATGAAACAAAGACAGTGAAAGAGAGAGAAATTCTTACACAATTCGTTCAGGGGCTGTGATGGAACCTGGATTGACCATATCTAGACCCACAGCTGGATGAGACATAAGGGTGGACACTCTTGGGGCTGAGAGGTTTGGTGAGGTTGGGTGAGTAAACGCAGACCCTTTAAAGTAATACTGCGTGGTACCCATCCCATGGGTCCCAAATCTCCAGGTTCAAGGGCATCTTCCTACATCGAAAACATGCATAGAAACCCAGAATATGGTACACCGTGTGATGGGGAAAGGTTTCTAAAACGCACCTCATTTCTCATCTCCTTGTGCTCGGGTTCGCCATTGCAGCCACTTTACTAGCAATCTCCCTACTTGGAGCATCAGCACCTTTAACCTCCTGTTCCGTACAGGTTGCAATTTGTCCTGAGGATGAATGGGAAGATGGGGAACCAATGAGAGACTAGCTGTTGGTGTTGGGACAGGCACAGGGCACTCTATTTTCCCATCAGGAAGAAGAATTAACCACAGGCTCAGCCTGCCCCCTGGAACGAGAACAGGGCCTGAAGCCATCCTGCGCTTTTACGGCCAGCTCCCAAAAAGCGAGTTGTAAAATGGAGCTTCAGGGCACTGCAATTCACAAACCTGCAGAGTTATAAATGATAACTCTCGTCCACAAATATATTGAGCGAAGGCAAAAAAGAGGATTTGAAATCAAGGCAGAATTGCAGGAAACAGATTTCAGGAGGTAGATACGAATCGCCTTTAAAGCACATGAAAAGCGGCAAAACATTGATAATGATGCCCTTGGCCAAAAAGGGCGTATGCGTTTTTTCCTGAATATATTCAGGAAAAAACGCATACGCCCTTTTTGGCCAACCAAGCAACCTGGAAAGGCAAATCAGCGCTACAAAGAAGTCTCGCTTCCCATCGGTCAAATGGGCCATGCTGAAAAAAGGGTCAAAACCAGAAATGCAGGACAGGCCATGGAGAAATGGGAGCCTTGCTACGCTGATGGGCGGGATGTAAATTGCCAACAGCCACTCTGGAGAAGGGTACAGTGAGTCCTGAAACATCTAAAAAACACAGCTTAGAGAGCATAGGGCACTTCCATGCATGGGGGTATAAATTGGGAAAGTTAAAAATCAGCAAGACACAGGAACACCAAAGTTTAGGGCTTCTCTGTTGCCAAGGACCTCCACTTCATTCCACCTTAAATATCCCAGGAAAGATAAAAATGGATAAATAAGTGGTGGTCCTTATGTACAATGGAATATCACTCAGCCATGAAATCAATGTCCTAAGGCAAGTAGCAGCATGATGAGTGGATTTAGGTACGACGATTCTAAGGGAAATAAGTCACACAGAAAAGGACACTTCTCATAAGATATCACTTATACAGGGAAAGTAAAAACCGTTACACTTGAACTGAATTACAAAACAGAACAGAGTCACACATGCAGAAAACACACTATGGCTGCTTAACAGGAAAGGTGAGGTGGGGTGATACATAAAACAAGGGTTTCAAATGAGCTGAGATACCGTTCCATAAACCCAATATGTAATAGACAAGACCTACTCCTTGCTCAGGGAACTGGACTCAACACCCCCTATTCACCACACAAGGATATATCTGACTAGTAATAATCTTAAAACCTATGTATTGAAATCTCTCTGTTAGTGTGTGAAGTGGGTGTAAAGCGGCATAAACACAGCAGTGAAAAGCAGCTAAACCCCATTCTAAAAATAAATTACTTTTAAAACCCCAGGAAACAAAGACAGTGAAAGAGAGAGAAATTCTTACACAATTCGTTCAGGGGCTGTGATGGAACCTGGATTGACCATATCTAGACCCACAGCTGGATGAGACATAAGGGTGGACACTCTTGGGGCTGAGAGCTTTGGTGAGGTTGGGTGAGTAAACGCAGACCCTTTAAAGTAATACTGCGTGGTACCCATCCCATGGGTCCCAAATCTCCAGGTTCAAGGGCATCTTCCTACATCGAAAACATGCATAGAAACCCAGAATATGGTACACCGTGTGATGGGGAAAGGTTTCTAAAACGCACCTCATTTCTCATCTCCTTGTGCTCGGGTTCGCCATTGCAGCCACTTTACTAGCAATCTCCCTACTTGGAGCATCAGCACCTTTAACCTCCTGTTCCGTACAGGTTGCAATTTGTCCTGAGGATGAATGGGAAGATGGGGAACCAATGAGAGACTAGCTGTTGGTGTTGGGACAGGCACAGGGCACTCTATTTTCCCATCAGGAAGAAGAATTAACCACAGGCTCAGCCTGCCCCCTGGAACGAGAACAGGGCCTGAAGCCATCCTGCGCTTTTACGGCCAGCTCCCAAAAAGCGAGTTGTAAAATGGAGCTTCAGGGCACTGCAATTCACAAACCTGCAGAGTTATAAATGATAACTCTCGTCCACAAATATATTGAGGGAAGGCAAAAAAGAGGATTTGAAATCAAGGCAGAATTGCAGGAAACAGATTTCAGGAGGTAGATACGAATCGCCTTTAAAGCACATGAAAAGCGGCAAAACATTGATAATGATGCCCTTGGCCAAAAAGGGCGTATGCGTTTTTTCCTGAATATATTCAGGAAAAAACGCATACGCCCTTTTTGGCCAACCAAGCAACCTGGAAAGGCAAATCAGCGCTACAAAGAAGTCTCGCTTCCCATCGGTCAAATGGGCCATGCTGAAAAAAGGGTCAAAACCAGAAATGCAGGACAGGCCATGGAGAAATGGGAGCCTTGCTACGCTGATGGGCGGGATGTAAATTGCCAACAGCCACTCTGGAGAAGGGTACAGTGAGTCCTGAAACATCTAAAAAACACAGCTTAGAGAGCATAGGGCACTTCCATGCATGGGGGTATAAATTGGGAAAGTTAAAAATCAGCAAGACACAGGAACACCAAAGTTTAGGGCTTCTCTGTTGCCAAGGACCTCCACTTCATTCCACCTTAAATATCCCAGGAAAGATAAAAATGGATAAATAAGTGGTGGTCCTTATGTACAATGGAATATCACTCAGCCATGAAATCAATGTCCTAAGGCAAGTAGCAGCATGATGAGTGGATTTAGGTACGACGATTCTAAGGGAAATAAGTCACACAGGAAAGGACACTTCTCATAAGATATCACTTATACAGGGAAAGTAAAAACCGTTACACTTGAACTGAATTACAAAACAGAACAGAGTCACACATGCAGAAAACACACTATGGCTGCTTAACAGGAAAGGTGAGGTGGGGTGATACATAAAACAAGGGTTTCAAATGAGCTGAGATACCGTTCCATAAACCCAATATGTAATAGACAAGACCTACTCCTTGCTCAGGGAACTGGACTCAACACCCCCTATTCACCACACAAGGATATATCTGACTAGTAATAATCTTAAAACCTATGTATTGAAATCTCTCTGTTAGTGTGTGAAGTGGGTGTAAAGCGGCATAAACACAGCAGTGAAAAGCAGCTAAACCCCATTCTAAAAATAAATTACTTTTAAAACCCCAGGAAACAAAGACAGTGAAAGAGAGAGAAATTCTTACACAATTCGTTCAGGGGCTGTGATGGAACCTGGATTGACCATATCTAGATCCACAGCTGGATGAGACATAAGGGTGGACACTCTTGGGGCTGAGAGGTTTGGTGAGGTTGGGTGAGTAAACGCAGACCCTTTAAAGTAATACTGCGTGGTACCCATCCCATGGGTCCCAAATCTCCAGGTTCAAGGGCATCTTTCTACATCGAAAACATGCATAGAAACCCAGAATATGGTACACCGTGTGATGGGGAAAGGTTTCTAAAACGCACCTCATTTCTCATCTCCTTGTGCTCGGGTTCGCCATTGCAGCCACTTTACTAGCAATCTCCCTACTTGGAGCATCAGCACCTTTAACCTCCTGTTCCGTACAGGTTGCAATTTGTCCTGAGGATGAATGGGAAGATGGGGAACCAATGAGAGACTAGCTGTTGGTGTTGGGACAGGCACAGGGCACTCTATTTTCCCATCAGGAAGAAGAATTAACCACAGGCTCAGCCTGCCCCCTGGAACGAGAACAGGGCCTGAAGCCATCCTGCGCTTTTACGGCCAGCTCCCAAAAAGCGAGTTGTAAAATGGAGCTTCAGGGCACTGCAATTCACAAACCTGCAGAGTTATAAATGATAACTCTCGTCCACAAATATATTGAGCGAAGGCAAAAAAGAGGATTTGAAATCAAGGCAGAATTGCAGGAAACAGATTTCAGGAGGTAGATACGAATCGCCTTTAAAGCACATGAAAAGCGGCAAAACATTGATAATGATGCCCTTGGCCAAAAAGGGCGTATGCGTTTTTTCCTGAATATATTCAGGAAAAAACGCATACGCCCTTTTTGGCCAACCAAGCAACCTGGAAAGGCAAATCAGCGCTACAAAGAAGTCTCGCTTCCCATCGGTCAAATGGGCCATGCTGAAAAAAGGGTCAAAACCAGAAATGCAGGACAGGCCATGGAGAAATGGGAGCCTTGCTACGCTGATGGGCGGGATGTAAATTGCCAACAGCCACTCTGGAGAAGGGTACAGTGAGTCCTGAAACATCTAAAAAACACAGCTTAGAGAGCATAGGGCACTTCCATGCATGGGGGTATAAATTGGGAAAGTTAAAAATCAGCAAGACACAGGAACACCAAAGTTTAGGGCTTCTCTGTTGCCAAGGACCTCCACTTCATTCCACCTTAAATATCCCAGGAAAGATAAAAATGGATAAATAAGTGGTGGTCCTTATGTACAATGGAATATCACTCAGCCATGAAATCAATGTCCTAAGGCAAGTAGCAGCATGATGAGTGGATTTAGGTACGACGATTCTAAGGGAAATAAGTCACACAGAAAAGGACACTTCTCATAAGATATCACTTATACAGGGAAAGTAAAAACCGTTACACTTGAACTGAATTACAAAACAGAACAGAGTCACACATGCAGAAAACACACTATGGCTGCTTAACAGGAAAGGTGAGGTGGGGTGATACATAAAACAAGGGTTTCAAATGAGCTGAGATACCGTTCCATAAACCCAATATGTAATAGACAAGACCTACTCCTTGCTCAGGGCACTGGACTCAACACCCCCTATTCACCACACAAGGATATATCTGACTAGTAATAATCTTAAAACCTATGTATTGAAATCTCTCTGTTAGTGTGTGAAGTGGGTGTAAAGCGGCATAAACACAGCAGTGAAAAGCAGCTAAACCCCATTCTAAAAATAAATTACTTTTAAAACCCCAGGAAACAAAGACAGTGAAAGAGAGAGAAATTCTTACACAATTCGTTCAGGGGCTGTGATGGAACCTGGATTGACCATATCTAGACCCACAGCTGGATGAGACATAAGGGTGGACACTCTTGGGGCTGAGAGGTTTGGTGAGGTTGGGTGAGTAAACGCAGACCCTTTAAAGTAATACTGCGTGGTACCCATCCCATGGGTCCCAAATCTCCAGGTTCAAGGGCATCTTCCTACATCGAAAACATGCATAGAAACCCAGAATATGGTACACCGTGTGATGGGGAAAGGTTTCTAAAACGCACCTCATTTCTCATCTCCTTGTGCTCGGGTTCGCCATTGCAGCCACTTTACTAGCAATCTCCCTACTTGGAGCATCAGCACCTTTAACCTCCTGTTCCGTACAGGTTGCAATTTGTCCTGAGGATGAATGGGAAGATGGGGAACCAATGAGAGACTAGCTGTTGGTGTTGGGACAGGCACAGGGCACTCTATTTTCCCATCAGGAAGAAGAATTAACCACAGGCTCAGCCTGCCCCCTGGAACGAGAACAGGGCCTGAAGCCATCCTGCGCTTTTACGGCCAGCTCCCAAAAAGCGAGTTGTAAAATGGAGCTTCAGGGCACTGCAATTCACAAACCTGCAGAGTTATAAATGATAACTCTCGTCCACAAATATATTGAGGGAAGGCAAAAAAGAGGATTTGAAATCAAGGCAGAATTGCAGGAAACAGATTTCAGGAGGTAGATACGAATCGCCTTTAAAGCACATGAAAAGCGGCAAAACATTGATAATGATGCCCTTGGCCAAAAAGGGCGTATGCGTTTTTTCCTGAATATATTCAGGAAAAAACGCATACGCCCTTTTTGGCCAACCAAGCAACCTGGAAAGGCAAATCAGCGCTACAAAGAAGTCTCGCTTCCCATCGGTCAAATGGGCCATGCTGAAAAAAGGGTCAAAACCAGAAATGCAGGACAGGCCATGGAGAAATGGGAGCCTTGCTACGCTGATGGGCGGGATGTAAATTGCCAACAGCCACTCTGGAGAAGGGTACAGTGAGTCCTGAAACATCTAAAAAACACAGCTTAGAGAGCATAGGGCACTTCCATGCATGGGGGTATAAATTGGGAAAGTTAAAAATCAGCAAGACACAGGAACACCAAAGTTTAGGGCTTCTCTGTTGCCAAGGACCTCCACTTCATTCCACCTTAAATATCCCAGGAAAGATAAAAATGGATAAATAAGTGGTGGTCCTTATGTACAATGGAATATCACTCAGCCATGAAATCAATGTCCTAAGGCAAGTAGCAGCATGATGAGTGGATTTAGGTACGACGATTCTAAGGGAAATAAGTCACACAGAAAAGGACACTTCTCATAAGATATCACTTATACAGGGAAAGTAAAAACCGTTACACTTGAACTGAATTACAAAACAGAACAGAGTCACACATGCAGAAAACACACTATGGCTGCTTAACAGGAAAGGTGAGGTGGGGTGATACATAAAACAAGGGTTTCAAATGAGCTGAGATACCGTTCCATAAACCCAATATGTAATAGACAAGACCTACTCCTTGCTCAGGGAACTGGACTCAACACCCCCTATTCACCACACAAGGATATATCTGACTAGTAATAATCTTAAAACCTATGTATTGAAATCTCTCTGTTAGTGTGTGAAGTGGGTGTAAAGCGGCATAAACACAGCAGTGAAAAGCAGCTAAACCCCATTCTAAAAATAAATTACTTTTAAAACCCCAGGAAACAAAGACAGTGAAAGAGAGAGAAATTCTTACACAATTCGTTCAGGGGCTGTGATGGAACCTGGATTGACCATATCTAGACCCACAGCTGGATGAGACATAAGGGTGGACACTCTTGGGGCTGAGAGCTTTGGTGAGGTTGGGTGAGTAAACGCAGACCCTTTAAAGTAATACTGCGTGGTACCCATCCCATGGGTCCCAAATCTCCAGGTTCAAGGGCATCTTCCTACATCGAAAACATGCATAGAAACCCAGAATATGGTACACCGTGTGATGGGGAAAGGTTTCTAAAACGCACCTCATTTCTCATCTCCTTGTGCTCGGGTTCGCCATTGCAGCCACTTTACTAGCAATCTCCCTACTTGGAGCATCAGCACCTTTAACCTCCTGTTCCGTACAGGTTGCAATTTGTCCTGAGGATGAATGGGAAGATGGGGAACCAATGAGAGACTAGCTGTTGGTGTTGGGACAGGCACAGGGCACTCTATTTTCCCATCAGGAAGAAGAATTAACCACAGGCTCAGCCTGCCCCCTGGAACGAGAACAGGGCCTGAAGCCATCCTGCGCTTTTACGGCCAGCTCCCAAAAAGCGAGTTGTAAAATGGAGCTTCAGGGCACTGCAATTCACAAACCTGCAGAGTTATAAATGATAACTCTCGTCCACAAATATATTGAGGGAAGGCAAAAAAGAGGATTTGAAATCAAGGCAGAATTGCAGGAAACAGATTTCAGGAGGTAGATACGAATCGCCTTTAAAGCACATGAAAAGCGGCAAAACATTGATAATGATGCCCTTGGCCAAAAAGGGCGTATGCGTTTTTTCCTGAATATATTCAGGAAAAAACGCATACGCCCTTTTTGGCCAACCAAGCAACCTGGAAAGGCAAATCAGCGCTACAAAGAAGTCTCGCTTCCCATCGGTCAAATGGGCCATGCTGAAAAAAGGGTCAAAACCAGAAATGCAGGACAGGCCATGGAGAAATGGGAGCCTTGCTACGCTGATGGGCGGGATGTAAATTGCCAACAGCCACTCTGGAGAAGGGTACAGTGAGTCCTGAAACATCTAAAAAACACAGCTTAGAGAGCATAGGGCACTTCCATGCATGGGGGTATAAATTGGGAAAGTTAAAAATCAGCAAGACACAGGAACACCAAAGTTTAGGGCTTCTCTGTTGCCAAGGACCTCCACTTCATTCCACCTTAAATATCCCAGGAAAGATAAAAATGGATAAATAAGTGGTGGTCCTTATGTACAATGGAATATCACTCAGCCATGAAATCAATGTCCTAAGGCAAGTAGCAGCATGATGAGTGGATTTAGGTACGACGATTCTAAGGGAAATAAGTCACACAGAAAAGGACACTTCTCATAAGATATCACTTATACAGGGAAAGTAAAAACCGTTACACTTGAACTGAATTACAAAACAGAACAGAGTCACACATGCAGAAAACACACTATGGCTGCTTAACAGGAAAGGTGAGGTGGGGTGATACATAAAACAAGGGTTTCAAATGAGCTGAGATACCGTTCCATAAACCCAATATGTAATAGACAAGACCTACTCCTTGCTCAGGGAACTGGACTCAACACCCCCTATTCACCACACAAGGATATATCTGACTAGTAATAATCTTAAAACCTATGTATTGAAATCTCTCTGTTAGTGTGTGAAGTGGGTGTAAAGCGGCATAAACACAGCAGTGAAAAGCAGCTAAACCCCATTCTAAAAATAAATTACTTTTAAAACCCCATGAAACAAAGACAGTGAAAGAGAGAGAAATTCTTACACAATTCGTTCAGGGGCTGTGATGGAACCTGGATTGACCATATCTAGACCCACAGCTGGATGAGACATAAGGGTGGACACTCTTGGGGCTGAGAGGTTTGGTGAGGTTGGGTGAGTAAACGCAGACCCTTTAAAGTAATACTGCGTGGTACCCATCCCATGGGTCCCAAATCTCCAGGTTCAAGGGCATCTTCCTACATCGAAAACATGCATAGAAACCCAGAATATGGTACACCGTGTGATGGGGAAAGGTTTCTAAAACGCACCTCATTTCTCATCTCCTTGTGCTCGGGTTCGCCATTGCAGCCACTTTACTAGCAATCTCCCTACTTGGAGCATCAGCACCTTTAACCTCCTGTTCCGTACAGGTTGCAATTTGTCCTGAGGATGAATGGGAAGATGGGGAACCAATGAGAGACTAGCTGTTGGTGTTGGGACAGGCACAGGGCACTCTATTTTCCCATCAGGAAGAAGAATTAACCACAGGCTCAGCCTGCCCCCTGGAACGAGAACAGGGCCTGAAGCCATCCTGCGCTTTTACGGCCAGCTCCCAAAAAGCGAGTTGTAAAATGGAGCTTCAGGGCACTGCAATTCACAAACCTGCAGAGTTATAAATGATAACTCTCGTCCACAAATATATTGAGGGAAGGCAAAAAAGAGGATTTGAAATCAAGGCAGAATTGCAGGAAACAGATTTCAGGAGGTAGATACGAATCGCCTTTAAAGCACATGAAAAGCGGCAAAACATTGATAATGATGCCCTTGGCCAAAAAGGGCGTATGCGTTTTTTCCTGAATATATTCAGGAAAAAACGCATACGCCCTTTTTGGCCAACCAAGCAACCTGGAAAGGCAAATCAGCGCTACAAAGAAGTCTCGCTTCCCATCGGTCAAATGGGCCATGCTGAAAAAAGGGTCAAAACCAGAAATGCAGGACAGGCCATGGAGAAATGGGAGCCTTGCTACGCTGATGGGCGGGATGTAAATTGCCAACAGCCACTCTGGAGAAGGGTACAGTGAGTCCTGAAACATCTAAAAAACACAGCTTAGAGAGCATAGGGCACTTCCATGCATGGGGGTATAAATTGGGAAAGTTAAAAATCAGCAAGACACAGGAACACCAAAGTTTAGGGCTTCTCTGTTGCCAAGGACCTCCACTTCATTCCACCTTAAATATCCCAGGAAAGATAAAAATGGATAAATAAGTGGTGGTCCTTATGTACAATGGAATATCACTCAGCCATGAAATCAATGTCCTAAGGCTAGTAGCAGCATGATGAGTGGATTTAGGTACGACGATTCTAAGGGAAATAAGTCACACAGAAAAGGACACTTCTCATAAGATATCACTTATACAGGGAAAGTAAAAACCGTTACACTTGAACTGAATTACAAAACAGAACAGAGTCACACATGCAGAAAACACACTATGGCTGCTTAACAGGAAAGGTCAGGTGGGGTGATACATAAAACAAGGGTTTCAAATGAGCTGAGATACCGTTCCATAAACCCAATATGTAATAGACAAGACCTACTCCTTGCTCAGAGAACTGGACTCAACACCCCCTATTCACCACACAAGGATATATCTGACTAGTAATAATCTTAAAACCTATGTATTGAAATCTCTCTGTTAGTGTGTGAAGTGGGTGTAAAGCGGCATAAACACAGCAGTGAAAAGCAGCTAAACCCCATTCTAAAAATAAATTACTTTTAAAACCCCATGAAACAAAGACAGTGAAAGAGAGAGAAATTCTTACACAATTCGTTCAGGGGCTGTGATGGAACCTGGATTGACCATATCTAGACCCACAGCTGGATGAGACATAAGGGTGGACACTCTTGGGGCTGAGAGGTTTGGTGAGGTTGGGTGAGTAAACGCAGACCCTTTAAAGTAATACTGCGTGGTACCCATCCCATGGGTCCCAAATCTCCAGGTTCAAGGGCATCTTCCTACATCGAAAACATGCATAGAACCCCAGAATATGGTACACCGTGTGATGGGGAAAGGTTTCTAAAACGCACCTCATTTCTCATCTCCTTGTGCTCGGGTTCGCCATTGCAGCCACTTTACTAGCAATCTCCCTACTTGGAGCATCAGCACCTTTAACCTCCTGTTCCGTACAGGTTGCAATTTGTCCTGAGGATGAATGGGAAGATGGGGAACCAATGAGAGACTAGCTGTTGGTGTTGGGACAGGCACAGGGCACTCTATTTTCCCATCAGGAAGAAGAATTAACCACAGGCTCAGCCTGCCCCCTGGAACGAGAACAGGGCCTGAAGCCATCCTGCGCTTTTACGGCCAGCTCCCAAAAAGCGAGTTGTAAAATGGAGCTTCAGGGCACTGCAATTCACAAACCTGCAGAGTTATAAATGATAACTCTCGTCCACAAATATATTGAGCGAAGGCAAAAAAGAGGATTTGAAATCAAGGCAGAATTGCAGGAAACAGATTTCAGGAGGTAGATACGAATCGCCTTTAAAGCACATGAAAAGCGGCAAAACATTGATAATGATGCCCTTGGCCAAAAAGGGCGTATGCGTTTTTTCCTGAATATATTCAGGAAAAAACGCATACGCCCTTTTTGGCCAACCAAGCAACCTGGAAAGGCAAATCAGCGCTACAAAGAAGTCTCGCTTCCCATCGGTCAAATGGGCCATGCTGAAAAAAGGGTCAAAACCAGAAATGCAGGACAGGCCATGGAGAAATGGGAGCCTTGCTACGCTGATGGGCGGGATGTAAATTGCCAACAGCCACTCTGGAGAAGGGTACAGTGAGTCCTGAAACATCTAAAAAACACAGCTTAGAGAGCATAGGGCACTTCCATGCATGGGGGTATAAATTGGGAAAGTTAAAAATCAGCAAGACACAGGAACACCAAAGTTTAGGGCTTCTCTGTTGCCAAGGACCTCCACTTCATTCCACCTTAAATATCCCAGGAAAGATAAAAATGGATAAATAAGTGGTGGTCCTTATGTACAATGGAATATCACTCAGCCATGAAATCAATGTCCTAAGGCAAGTAGCAGCATGATGAGTGGATTTAGGTACGACGATTCTAAGGGAAATAAGTCACACAGAAAAGGACACTTCTCATAAGATATCACTTATACAGGGAAAGTAAAAACCGTTACACTTGAACTGAATTACAAAACAGAACAGAGTCACACATGCAGAAAACACACTATGGCTGCTTAACAGGAAAGGTGAGGTGGGGTGATACATAAAACAAGGGTTTCAAATGAGCTGAGATACCGTTCCATAAACCCAATATGTAATAGACAAGACCTACTCCTTGCTCAGGGAACTGGACTCAACACCCCCTATTCACCACACAAGGATATATCTGACTAGTAATAATCTTAAAACCTATGTATTGAAATCTCTCTGTTAGTGTGTGAAGTGGGTGTAAAGCGGCATAAACACAGCAGTGAAAAGCAGCTAAACCCCATTCTAAAAATAAATTACTTTTAAAACCCCAGGAAACAAAGACAGTGAAAGAGAGAGAAATTCTTACACAATTCGTTCAGGGGCTGTGATGGAACCTGGATTGACCATATCTAGATCCACAGCTGGATGAGACATAAGGGTGGACACTCTTGGGGCTGAGAGGTTTGGTGAGGTTGGGTGAGTAAACGCAGACCCTTTAAAGTAATACTGCGTGGTACCCATCCCATGGGTCCCAAATCTCCAGGTTCAAGGGCATCTTTCTACATCGAAAACATGCATAGAAACCCAGAATATGGTACACCGTGTGATGGGGAAAGGTTTCTAAAACGCACCTCATTTCTCATCTCCTTGTGCTCGGGTTCGCCATTGCAGCCACTTTACTAGCAATCTCCCTACTTGGAGCATCAGCACCTTTAACCTCCTGTTCCGTACAGGTTGCAATTTGTCCTGAGGATGAATGGGAAGATGGGGAACCAATGAGAGACTAGCTGTTGGTGTTGGGACAGGCACAGGGCACTCTATTTTCCCATCAGGAAGAAGAATTAACCACAGGCTCAGCCTGCCCCCTGGAACGAGAACAGGGCCTGAAGCCATCCTGCGCTTTTACGGCCAGCTCCCAAAAAGCGAGTTGTAAAATGGAGCTTCAGGGCACTGCAATTCACAAACCTGCAGAGTTATAAATGATAACTCTCGTCCACAAATATATTGAGCGAAGGCAAAAAAGAGGATTTGAAATCAAGGCAGAATTGCAGGAAACAGATTTCAGGAGGTAGATACGAATCGCCTTTAAAGCACATGAAAAGCGGCAAAACATTGATAATGATGCCCTTGGCCAAAAAGGGCGTATGCGTTTTTTCCTGAATATATTCAGGAAAAAACGCATACGCCCTTTTTGGCCAACCAAGCAACCTGGAAAGGCAAATCAGCGCTACAAAGAAGTCTCGCTTCCCATCGGTCAAATGGGCCATGCTGAAAAAAGGGTCAAAACCAGAAATGCAGGACAGGCCATGGAGAAATGGGAGCCTTGCTACGCTGATGGGCGGGATGTAAATTGCCAACAGCCACTCTGGAGAAGGGTACAGTGAGTCCTGAAACATCTAAAAAACACAGCTTAGAGAGCATAGGGCACTTCCATGCATGGGGGTATAAATTGGGAAAGTTAAAAATCAGCAAGACACAGGAACACCAAAGTTTAGGGCTTCTCTGTTGCCAAGGACCTCCACTTCATTCCACCTTAAATATCCCAGGAAAGATAAAAATGGATAAATAAGTGGTGGTCCTTATGTACAATGGAATATCACTCAGCCATGAAATCAATGTCCTAAGGCAAGTAGCAGCATGATGAGTGGATTTAGGTACGACGATTCTAAGGGAAATAAGTCACACAGAAAAGGACACTTCTCATAAGATATCACTTATACAGGGAAAGTAAAAACCGTTACACTTGAACTGAATTACAAAACAGAACAGAGTCACACATGCAGAAAACACACTATGGCTGCTTAACAGGAAAGGTGAGGTGGGGTGATACATAAAACAAGGGTTTCAAATGAGCTGAGATACCGTTCCATAAACCCAATATGTAATAGACAAGACCTACTCCTTGCTCAGGGAACTGGACTCAACACCCCCTATTCACCACACAAGGATATATCTGACTAGTAATAATCTTAAAACCTATGTATTGAAATCTCTCTGTTAGTGTGTGAAGTGGGTGTAAAGCGGCATAAACACAGCAGTGAAAAGCAGCTAAACCCCATTCTAAAAATAAATTACTTTTAAAACCCCAGGAAACAAAGACAGTGAAAGAGAGAGAAATTCTTACACAATTCGTTCAGGGGCTGTGATGGAACCTGGATTGACCATATCTAGACCCACAGCTGGATGAGACATAAGGGTGGACACTCTTGGGGCTGAGAGCTTTGGTGAGGTTGGGTGAGTAAACGCAGACCCTTTAAAGTAATACTGCGTGGTACCCATCCCATGGGTCCCAAATCTCCAGGTTCAAGGGCATCTTCCTACATCGAAAACATGCATAGAACCCCAGAATATGGTACACCGTGTGATGGGGAAAGGTTTCTAAAACGCACCTCATTTCTCATCTCCTTGTGCTCGGGTTCGCCATTGCAGCCACTTTACTAGCAATCTCCCTACTTGGAGCATCAGCACCTTTAACCTCCTGTTCCGTACAGGTTGCAATTTGTCCTGAGGATGAATGGGAAGATGGGGAACCAATGAGAGACTAGCTGTTGGTGTTGGGACAGGCACAGGGCACTCTATTTTCCCATCAGGAAGAAGAATTAACCACAGGCTCAGCCTGCCCCCTGGAACGAGAACATGGCCTGAAGCCATCCTGCGCTTTTACGGCCAGCTCCCAAAAAGCGAGTTGTAAAATGGAGCTTCAGGGCACTGCAATTCACAAACCTGCAGAGTTATAAATGATAACTCTCGTCCACAAATATATTGAGGGAAGGCAAAAAAGAGGATTTGAAATCAAGGCAGAATTGCAGGAAACAGATTTCAGGAGGTAGATACGAATCGCCTTTAAAGCACATGAAAAGCGGCAAAACATTGATAATGATGCCCTTGGCCAAAAAGGGCGTATGCGTTTTTTCCTGAATATATTCAGGAAAAAACGCATACGCCCTTTTTGGCCAACCAAGCAACCTGGAAAGGCAAATCAGCGCTACAAAGAAGTCTCGCTTCCCATCGGTCAAATGGGCCATGCTGAAAAAAGGGTCAAAACCAGAAATGCAGGACAGGCCATGGAGAAATGGGAGCCTTGCTACGCTGATGGGCGGGATGTAAATTGCCAACAGCCACTCTGGAGAAGGGTACAGTGAGTCCTGAAACATCTAAAAAACACAGCTTAGAGAGCATAGGGCACTTCCATGCATGGGGGTATAAATTGGGAAAGTTAAAAATCAGCAAGACACAGGAACACCAAAGTTTAGGGCTTCTCTGTTGCCAAGGACCTCCACTTCATTCCACCTTAAATATCCCAGGAAAGATAAAAATGGATAAATAAGTGGTGGTCCTTATGTACAATGGAATATCACTCAGCCATGAAATCAATGTCCTAAGGCAAGTAGCAGCATGATGAGTGGATTTAGGTACGACGATTCTAAGGGAAATAAGTCACACAGAAAAGGACACTTCTCATAAGATATCACTTATACAGGGAAAGTAAAAACCGTTACACTTGAACTGAATTACAAAACAGAACAGAGTCACACATGCAGAAAACACACTATGGCTGCTTAACAGGAAAGGTGAGGTGGGGTGATACATAAAACAAGGGTTTCAAATGAGCTGAGATACCATTCCATAAACCCAATATGTAATAGACAAGACCTACTCCTTGCTCAGGGAACTGGACTCAACACCCCCTATTCACCACACAAGGATATATCTGACTAGTAATAATCTTAAAACCTATGTATTGAAATCTCTCTGTTAGTGTGTGAAGTGGGTGTAAAGCGGCATAAACACAGCAGTGAAAAGCAGCTAAACCCCATTCTAAAAATAAATTACTTTTAAAACCCCAGGAAACAAAGACAGTGAAAGAGAGAGAAATTCTTACACAATTCGTTCAGGGGCTGTGATGGAACCTGGATTGACCATATCTAGACCCACAGCTGGATGAGACATAAGGGTGGACACTCTTGGGGCTGAGAGGTTTGGTGAGGTTGGGTGAGTAAACGCAGACCCTTTAAAGTAATACTGCGTGGTACCCATCCCATGGGTCCCAAATCTCCAGGTTCAAGGGCATCTTCCTACATCGAAAACATGCATAGAAACCCAGAATATGGTACACCGTGTGATGGGGAAAGGTTTCTAAAACGCACCTCATTTCTCATCTCCTTGTGCTCGGGTTCGCCATTGCAGCCACTTTACTAGCAATCTCCCTACTTGGAGCATCAGCACCTTTAACCTCCTGTTCCGTACAGGTTGCAATTTGTCCTGAGGATGAATGGGAAGATGGGGAACCAATGAGAGACTAGCTGTTGGTGTTGGGACAGGCACAGGGCACTCTATTTTCCCATCAGGAAGAAGAATTAACCACAGGCTCAGCCTGCCCCCTGGAACGAGAACAGGGCCTGAAGCCATCCTGCGCTTTTACGGCCAGCTCCCAAAAAGCGAGTTGTAAAATGGAGCTTCAGGGCACTGCAATTCACAAACCTGCAGAGTTATAAATGATAACTCTCGTCCACAAATATATTGAGGGAAGGCAAAAAAGAGGATTTGAAATCAAGGCAGAATTGCAGGAAACAGATTTCAGGAGGTAGATACGAATCGCCTTTAAAGCACATGAAAAGCGGCAAAACATTGATAATGATGCCCTTGGCCAAAAAGGGCGTATGCGTTTTTTCCTGAATATATTCAGGAAAAAACGCATACGCCCTTTTTGGCCAACCAAGCAACCTGGAAAGGCAAATCAGCGCTACAAAGAAGTCTCGCTTCCCATCGGTCAAATGGGCCATGCTGAAAAAAGGGTCAAAACCAGAAATGCAGGACAGGCCATGGAGAAATGGGAGCCTTGCTACGCTGATGGGCGGGATGTAAATTGCCAACAGCCACTCTGGAGAAGGGTACAGTGAGTCCTGAAACATCTAAAAAACACAGCTTAGAGAGCATAGGGCACTTCCATGCATGGGGGTATAAATTGGGAAAGTTAAAAATCAGCAAGACACAGGAACACCAAAGTTTAGGGCTTCTCTGTTGCCAAGGACCTCCACTTCATTCCACCTTAAATATCCCAGGAAAGATAAAAATGGATAAATAAGTGGTGGTCCTTATGTACAATGGAATATCACTCAGCCATGAAATCAATGTCCTAAGGCAAGTAGCAGCATGATGAGTGGATTTAGGTACGACGATTCTAAGGGAAATAAGTCACACAGAAAAGGACACTTCTCATAAGATATCACTTATACAGGGAAAGTAAAAACCGTTACACTTGAACTGAATTACAAAACAGAACAGAGTCACACATGCAGAAAACACACTATGGCTGCTTAACAGGAAAGGTGAGGTGGGGTGATACATAAAACAAGGGTTTCAAATGAGCTGAGATACCGTTCCATAAACCCAATATGTAATAGACAAGACCTACTCCTTGCTCAGGGAACTGGACTCAACACCCCCTATTCACCACACAAGGATATATCTGACTAGTAATAATCTTAAAACCTATGTATTGAAATCTCTCTGTTAGTGTGTGAAGTGGGTGTAAAGCGGCATAAACACAGCAGTGAAAAGCAGCTAAACCCCATTCTAAAAATAAATTACTTTTAAAACCCCAGGAAACAAAGACAGTGAAAGAGAGAGAAATTCTTACACAATTCGTTCAGGGGCTGTGATGGAACCTGGATTGACCATATCTAGACCCACAGCTGGATGAGACATAAGGGTGGACACTCTTGGGGCTGAGAGCTTTGGTGAGGTTGGGTGAGTAAACGCAGACCCTTTAAAGTAATACTGCGTGGTACCCATCCCATGGGTCCCAAATCTCCAGGTTCAAGGGCATCTTCCTACATCGAAAACATGCATAGAAACCCAGAATATGGTACACCGTGTGATGGGGAAAGGTTTCTAAAACGCACCTCATTTCTCATCTCCTTGTGCTCGGGTTCGCCATTGCAGCCACTTTACTAGCAATCTCCCTACTTGGAGCATCAGCACCTTTAACCTCCTGTTCCGTACAGGTTGCAATTTGTCCTGAGGATGAATGGGAAGATGGGGAACCAATGAGAGACTAGCTGTTGGTGTTGGGACAGGCACAGGGCACTCTATTTTCCCATCAGGAAGAAGAATTAACCACAGGCTCAGCCTGCCCCCTGGAACGAGAACATGGCCTGAAGCCATCCTGCGCTTTTACGGCCAGCTCCCAAAAAGCGAGTTGTAAAATGGAGCTTCAGGGCACTGCAATTCACAAACCTGCAGAGTTATAAATGATAACTCTCGTCCACAAATATATTGAGGGAAGGCAAAAAAGAGGATTTGAAATCAAGGCAGAATTGCAGGAAACAGATTTCAGGAGGTAGATACGAATCGCCTTTAAAGCACATGAAAAGCGGCAAAACATTGATAATGATGCCCTTGGCCAAAAAGGGCGTATGCGTTTTTTCCTGAATATATTCAGGAAAAAACGCATACGCCCTTTTTGGCCAACCAAGCAACCTGGAAAGGCAAATCAGCGCTACAAAGAAGTCTCGCTTCCCATCGGTCAAATGGGCCATGCTGAAAAAAGGGTCAAAACCAGAAATGCAGGACAGGCCATGGAGAAATGGGAGCCTTGCTACGCTGATGGGCGGGATGTAAATTGCCAACAGCCACTCTGGAGAAGGGTACAGTGAGTCCTGAAACATCTAAAAAACACAGCTTAGAGAGCATAGGGCACTTCCATGCATGGGGGTATAAATTGGGAAAGTTAAAAATCAGCAAGACACAGGAACACCAAAGTTTAGGGCTTCTCTGTTGCCAAGGACCTCCACTTCATTCCACCTTAAATATCCCAGGAAAGATAAAAATGGATAAATAAGTGGTGGTCCTTATGTACAATGGAATATCACTCAGCCATGAAATCAATGTCCTAAGGCAAGTAGCAGCATGATGAGTGGATTTAGGTACGACGATTCTAAGGGAAATAAGTCACACAGAAAAGGACACTTCTCATAAGATATCACTTATACAGGGAAAGTAAAAACCGTTACACTTGAACTGAATTACAAAACAGAACAGAGTCACACATGCAGAAAACACACTATGGCTGCTTAACAGGAAAGGTGAGGTGGGGTGATACATAAAACAAGGGTTTCAAATGAGCTGAGATACCGTTCCATAAACCCAATATGTAATAGACAAGACCTACTCCTTGCTCAGGGAACTGGACTCAACACCCCCTATTCACCACACAAGGATATATCTGACTAGTAATAATCTTAAAACCTATGTATTGAAATCTCTCTGTTAGTGTGTGAAGTGGGTGTAAAGCGGCATAAACACAGCAGTGAAAAGCAGCTAAACCCCATTCTAAAAATAAATTACTTTTAAAACCCCAGGAAACAAAGACAGTGAAAGAGAGAGAAATTCTTACACAATTCGTTCAGGGGCTGTGATGGAACCTGGATTGACCATATCTAGACCCACAGCTGGATGAGACATAAGGGTGGACACTCTTGGGGCTGAGAGCTTTGGTGAGGTTGGGTGAGTAAACGCAGACCCTTTAAAGTAATACTGCGTGGTACCCATCCCATGGGTCCCAAATCTCCAGGTTCAAGGGCATCTTCCTACATCGAAAACATGCATAGAAACCCAGAATATGGTACACCGTGTGATGGGGAAAGGTTTCTAAAACGCACCTCATTTCTCATCTCCTTGTGCTCGGGTTCGCCATTGCAGCCACTTTACTAGCAATCTCCCTACTTGGAGCATCAGCACCTTTAACCTCCTGTTCCGTACAGGTTGCAATTTGTCCTGAGGATGAATGGGAAGATGGGGAACCAATGAGAGACTAGCTGTTGGTGTTGGGACAGGCACAGGGCACTCTATTTTCCCATCAGGAAGAAGAATTAACCACAGGCTCAGCCTGCCCCCTGGAACGAGAACAGGGCCTGAAGCCATCCTGCGCTTTTACGGCCAGCTCCCAAAAAGCGAGTTGTAAAATGGAGCTTCAGGGCACTGCAATTCACAAACCTGCAGAGTTATAAATGATAACTCTCGTCCACAAATATATTGAGGGAAGGCAAAAAAGAGGATTTGAAATCAAGGCAGAATTGCAGGAAACAGATTTCAGGAGGTAGATACGAATCGCCTTTAAAGCACATGAAAAGCGGCAAAACATTGATAATGATGCCCTTGGCCAAAAAGGGCGTATGCGTTTTTTCCTGAATATATTCAGGAAAAAACGCATACGCCCTTTTTGGCCAACCAAGCAACCTGGAAAGGCAAATCAGCGCTACAAAGAAGTCTCGCTTCCCATCGGTCAAATGGGCCATGCTGAAAAAAGGGTCAAAACCAGAAATGCAGGACAGGCCATGGAGAAATGGGAGCCTTGCTACGCTGATGGGCGGGATGTAAATTGCCAACAGCCACTCTGGAGAAGGGTACAGTGAGTCCTGAAACATCTAAAAAACACAGCTTAGAGAGCATAGGGCACTTCCATGCATGGGGGTATAAATTGGGAAAGTTAAAAATCAGCAAGACACAGGAACACCAAAGTTTAGGGCTTCTCTGTTGCCAAGGACCTCCACTTCATTCCACCTTAAATATCCCAGGAAAGATAAAAATGGATAAATAAGTGGTGGTCCTTATGTACAATGGAATATCACTCAGCCATGAAATCAATGTCCTAAGGCAAGTAGCAGCATGATGAGTGGATTTAGGTACGACGATTCTAAGGGAAATAAGTCACACAGAAAAGGACACTTCTCATAAGATATCACTTATACAGGGAAAGTAAAAACCGTTACACTTGAACTGAATTACAAAACAGAACAGAGTCACACATGCAGAAAACACACTATGGCTGCTTAACAGGAAAGGTGAGGTGGGGTGATACATAAAACAAGGGTTTCAAATGAGCTGAGATACCGTTCCATAAACCCAATATGTAATAGACAAGACCTACTCCTTGCTCAGGGAACTGGACTCAACACCCCCTATTCACCACACAAGGATATATCTGACTAGTAATAATCTTAAAACCTATGTATTGAAATCTCTCTGTTAGTGTGTGAAGTGGGTGTAAAGCGGCATAAACACAGCAGTGAAAAGCAGCTAAACCCCATTCTAAAAATAAATTACTTTTAAAACCCCATGAAACAAAGACAGTGAAAGAGAGAGAAATTCTTACACAATTCGTTCAGGGGCTGTGATGGAACCTGGATTGACCATATCTAGACCCACAGCTGGATGAGACATAAGGGTGGACACTCTTGGGGCTGAGAGGTTTGGTGAGGTTGGGTGAGTAAACGCAGACCCTTTAAAGTAATACTGCGTGGTACCCATCCCATGGGTCCCAAATCTCCAGGTTCAAGGGCATCTTCCTACATCGAAAACATGCATAGAAACCCAGAATATGGTACACCGTGTGATGGGGAAAGGTTTCTAAAACGCACCTCATTTCTCATCTCCTTGTGCTCGGGTTCGCCATTGCAGCCACTTTACTAGCAATCTCCCTACTTGGAGCATCAGCACCTTTAACCTCCTGTTCCGTACAGGTTGCAATTTGTCCTGAGGATGAATGGGAAGATGGGGAACCAATGAGAGACTAGCTGTTGGTGTTGGGACAGGCACAGGGCACTCTATTTTCCCATCAGGAAGAAGAATTAACCACAGGCTCAGCCTGCCCCCTGGAACGAGAACATGGCCTGAAGCCATCCTGCGCTTTTACGGCCAGCTCCCAAAAAGCGAGTTGTAAAATGGAGCTTCAGGGCACTGCAATTCACAAACCTGCAGAGTTATAAATGATAACTCTCGTCCACAAATATATTGAGGGAAGGCAAAAAAGAGGATTTGAAATCAAGGCAGAATTGCAGGAAACAGATTTCAGGAGGTAGATACGAATCGCCTTTAAAGCACATGAAAAGCGGCAAAACATTGATAATGATGCCCTTGGCCAAAAAGGGCGTATGCGTTTTTTCCTGAATATATTCAGGAAAAAACGCATACGCCCTTTTTGGCCAACCAAGCAACCTGGAAAGGCAAATCAGCGCTACAAAGAAGTCTCGCTTCCCATCGGTCAAATGGGCCATGCTGAAAAAAGGGTCAAAACCAGAAATGCAGGACAGGCCATGGAGAAATGGGAGCCTTGCTACGCTGATGGGCGGGATGTAAATTGCCAACAGCCACTCTGGAGAAGGGTACAGTGAGTCCTGAAACATCTAAAAAACACAGCTTAGAGAGCATAGGGCACTTCCATGCATGGGGGTATAAATTGGGAAAGTTAAAAATCAGCAAGACACAGGAACACCAAAGTTTAGGGCTTCTCTGTTGCCAAGGACCTCCACTTCATTCCACCTTAAATATCCCAGGAAAGATAAAAATGGATAAATAAGTGGTGGTCCTTATGTACAATGGAATATCACTCAGCCATGAAATCAATGTCCTAAGCCTAGTAGCAGCATGATGAGTGGATTTAGGTACGAGACGATTCTAAGTGAAATAAGTCACACAGAAAAGGACACTTCTCATAAGATATCACTTATACAGGGAAAGTAAAAACCGTTACACTTGAACTGAATTACAAAACAGAACAGAGTCACACATGCAGAAAACACACTATGGCTGCTTAACAGGAAAGGTCAGGTGGGGTGATACATAAAACAAGGGTTTCAAATGAGCTGAGATACCGTTCCATAAACCCAATATGTAATAGACAAGACCTACTCCTTGCTCAGAGAACTGGACTCAACACCCCCTATTCACCACACAAGGATATATCTGACTAGTAATAATCTTAAAACCTATGTATTGAAATCTCTCTGTTAGTGTGTGAAGTGGGTGTAAAGCGGCATAAACACAGCAGTGAAAAGCAGCTAAACCCCATTCTAAAAATAAATTACTTTTAAAACCCCATGAAACAAAGACAGTGAAAGAGAGAGAAATTCTTACACAATTCGTTCAGGGGCTGTGATGGAACCTGGATTGACCATATCTAGACCCACAGCTGGATGAGACATAAGGGTGGACACTCTTGGGGCTGAGAGGTTTGGTGAGGTTGGGTGAGTAAACGCAGACCCTTTAAAGTAATACTGCGTGGTACCCATCCCATGGGTCCCAAATCTCCAGGTTCAAGGGCATCTTCCTACATCGAAAACATGCATAGAACCCCAGAATATGGTACACCGTGTGATGGGGAAAGGTTTCTAAAACGCACCTCATTTCTCATCTCCTTGTGCTCGGGTTCGCCATTGCAGCCACTTTACTAGCAATCTCCCTACTTGGAGCATCAGCACCTTTAACCTCCTGTTCCGTACAGGTTGCAATTTGTCCTGAGGATGAATGGGAAGATGGGGAACCAATGAGAGACTAGCTGTTGGTGTTGGGACAGGCACAGGGCACTCTATTTTCCCATCAGGAAGAAGAATTAACCACAGGCTCAGCCTGCCCCCTGGAACGAGAACAGGGCCTGAAGCCATCCTGCGCTTTTACGGCCAGCTCCCAAAAAGCGAGTTGTAAAATGGAGCTTCAGGGCACTGCAATTCACAAACCTGCAGAGTTATAAATGATAACTCTCGTCCACAAATATATTGAGGGAAGGCAAAAAAGAGGATTTGAAATCAAGGCAGAATTGCAGGAAACAGATTTCAGGAGGTAGATACGAATCGCCTTTAAAGCACATGAAAAGCGGCAAAACATTGATAATGATGCCCTTGGCCAAAAAGGGCGTATGCGTTTTTTCCTGAATATATTCAGGAAAAAACGCATACGCCCTTTTTGGCCAACCAAGCAACCTGGAAAGGCAAATCAGCGCTACAAAGAAGTCTCGCTTCCCATCGGTCAAATGGGCCATGCTGAAAAAAGGGTCAAAACCAGAAATGCAGGACAGGCCATGGAGAAATGGGAGCCTTGCTACGCTGATGGGCGGGATGTAAATTGCCAACAGCCACTCTGGAGAAGGGTACAGTGAGTCCTGAAACATCTAAAAAACACAGCTTAGAGAGCATAGGGCACTTCCATGCATGGGGGTATAAATTGGGAAAGTTAAAAATCAGCAAGACACAGGAACACCAAAGTTTAGGGCTTCTCTGTTGCCAAGGACCTCCACTTCATTCCACCTTAAATATCCCAGGAAAGATAAAAATGGATAAATAAGTGGTGGTCCTTATGTACAATGGAATATCACTCAGCCATGAAATCAATGTCCTAAGGCAAGTAGCAGCATGATGAGTGGATTTAGGTACGACGATTCTAAGGGAAATAAGTCACACAGAAAAGGACACTTCTCATAAGATATCACTTATACAGGGAAAGTAAAAACCGTTACACTTGAACTGAATTACAAAACAGAACAGAGTCACACATGCAGAAAACACACTATGGCTGCTTAACAGGAAAGGTGAGGTGGGGTGATACATAAAACAAGGGTTTCAAATGAGCTGAGATACCGTTCCATAAACCCAATATGTAATAGACAAGACCTACTCCTTGCTCAGGGAACTGGACTCAACACCCCCTATTCACCACACAAGGATATATCTGACTAGTAATAATCTTAAAACCTATGTATTGAAATCTCTCTGTTAGTGTGTGAAGTGGGTGTAAAGCGGCATAAACACAGCAGTGAAAAGCAGCTAAACCCCATTCTAAAAATAAATTACTTTTAAAACCCCATGAAACAAAGACAGTGAAAGAGAGAGAAATTCTTACACAATTCGTTCAGGGGCTGTGATGGAACCTGGATTGACCATATCTAGACCCACAGCTGGATGAGACATAAGGGTGGACACTCTTGGGGCTGAGAGGTTTGGTGAGGTTGGGTGAGTAAACGCAGACCCTTTAAAGTAATACTGCGTGGTACCCATCCCATGGGTCCCAAATCTCCAGGTTCAAGGGCATCTTCCTACATCGAAAACATGCATAGAAACCCAGAATATGGTACACCGTGTGATGGGGAAAGGTTTCTAAAACGCACCTCATTTCTCATCTCCTTGTGCTCGGGTTCGCCATTGCAGCCACTTTACTAGAAATCTCCCTACTTGGAGCATCAGCACCTTTAACCTCCTGTTCCGTACAGGTTGCAATTTGTCCTGAGGATGAATGGGAAGATGGGGAACCAATGAGAGACTAGCTGTTGGTGTTGGGACAGGCACAGGGCACTCTATTTTCCCATCAGGAAGAAGAATTAACCACAGGCTCAGCCTGCTCCCTGGAACGAGAACAGGGCCTGAAGCCATCCTGCGCTTTTACGGCCAGCTCCCAAAAAGCGAGTTGTAAAATGGAGCTTCAGGGCACTGCAATTCACAAACCTGCAGAGTTATAAATGATAACTCTCGTCCACAAATATATTGAGGGAAGGCAAAAAAGAGGATTTGAAATCAAGGCAGAATTGCAGGAAACAGATTTCAGGAGGTAGATACGAATCGCCTTTAAAGCACATGAAAAGCGGCAAAACATTGATAATGATGCCCTTGGCCAAAAAGGGCGTATGCGTTTTTTCCTGAATATATTCAGGAAAAAACGCATACGCCCTTTTTGGCCAACCAAGCAACCTGGAAAGGCAAATCAGCGCTACAAAGAAGTCTCGCTTCCCATCGGTCAAATGGGCCATGCTGAAAAAAGGGTCAAAACCAGAAATGCAGGACAGGCCATGGAGAAATGGGAGCCTTGCTACGCTGATGGGCGGGATGTAAATTGCCAACAGCCACTCTGGAGAAGGGTACAGTGAGTCCTGAAACATCTAAAAAACACAGCTTAGAGAGCATAGGGCACTTCCATGCATGGGGGTATAAATTGGGAAAGTTAAAAATCAGCAAGACAAAAGCACACCAAAGTTTAGGGCTGCTCTGTTGCCAAGGACCTCCACTTCATTCCACCTTAAATATCCCAGGAAAGATAAAAATGGATAAATAAGTGGTGGTCCTTATGTACAATGGAATATCACTCAGCCATGAAATCAATGTCCTAAGGCTAGTAGCAGCATGATGAGTGGATTTAGGTACGAGACGATTCTAAGAGAAATAAGTCACACAGAAAAGGACACTTCTCATAAGATATCACTTATACAGGGAAAGTAAAAACCGTTACACTTGAACTGAATTACAAAACAGAACGGAGTCACACATGCAGAAAACACACTATGGCTGCTTAACAGGAAAGGTCAGGTGGGGTGATACATAAAACAAGGGTTTCAAATGAGCTGAGATACCGTTCCATAAACCCAATATGTAATAGACAAGACCTACTCCTTGCTCAGAGAACTGGACTCAACACCCCCTATTCACCACACAAGGATATATCTGACTAGTAATAATCTTAAAACCTATGTATTGAAATCTCTCTGTTAGTGTGTGAAGTGGGTGTAAAGCGGCATAAACACAGCAGTGAAAAGCAGCTAAACCCCATTCTAAAAATAAATTACTTTTAAAACCCCATGAAACAAAGACAGTGAAAGAGAGAGAAATTCTTACACAATTCGTTCAGGGGCTGTGATGGAACCTGGATTGACCATATCTAGACCCACAGCTGGATGAGACATAAGGGTGGACACTCTTGGGGCTGAGAGGTTTGGTGAGGTTGGGTGAGTAAACGCAGACCCTTTAAAGTAATACTGCGTGGTACCCATCCCATGGGTCCCAAATCTCCAGGTTCAAGGGCATCTTCCTACATCGAAAACATGCATAGAAACCCAGAATATGGTACACCGTGTGATGGGGAAAGGTTTCTAAAACGCACCTCATTTCTCATCTCCTTGTGCTCGGGTTCGCCATTGCAGCCACTTTACTAGCAATCTCCCTACTTGGAGCATCAGCACCTTTAACCTCCTGTTCCGTACAGGTTGCAATTTGTCCTGAGGATGAATGGGAAGATGGGGAACCAATGAGAGACTAGCTGTTGGTGTTGGGACAGGCACAGGGCACTCTATTTTCCCATCAGGAAGAAGAATTAACCACAGGCTCAGCCTGCCCCCTGGAACGAGAACAGGGCCTGAAGCCATCCTGCGCTTTTACGGCCAGCTCCCAAAAAGCGAGTTGTAAAATGGAGCTTCAGGGCACTGCAATTCACAAACCTGCAGAGTTATAAATGATAACTCTCGTCCACAAATATATTGAGGGAAGGCAAAAAAGAGGATTTGAAATCAAGGCAGAATTGCAGGAAACAGATTTCAGGAGGTAGATACGAATCGCCTTTAAAGCACATGAAAAGCGGCAAAACATTGATAATGATGCCCTTGGCCAAAAAGGGCGTATGCGTTTTTTCCTGAATATATTCAGGAAAAAACGCATACGCCCTTTTTGGCCAACCAAGCAACCTGGAAAGGCAAATCAGCGCTACAAAGAAGTCTCGCTTCCCATCGGTCAAATGGGCCATGCTGAAAAAAGGGTCAAAACCAGAAATGCAGGACAGGCCATGGAGAAATGGGAGCCTTGCTACGCTGATGGGCGGGATGTAAATTGCCAACAGCCACTCTGGAGAAGGGTACAGTGAGTCCTGAAACATCTAAAAAACACAGCTTAGAGAGCATAGGGCACTTCCATGCATGGGGGTATAAATTGGGAAAGTTAAAAATCAGCAAGACACAGGAACACCAAAGTTTAGGGCTTCTCTGTTGCCAAGGACCTCCACTTCATTCCACCTTAAATATCCCAGGAAAGATAAAAATGGATAAATAAGTGGTGGTCCTTATGTACAATGGAATATCACTCAGCCATGAAATCAATGTCCTAAGGCAAGTAGCAGCATGATGAGTGGATTTAGGTACGACGATTCTAAGGGAAATAAGTCACACAGAAAAGGACACTTCTCATAAGATATCACTTATACAGGGAAAGTAAAAACCGTTACACTTGAACTGAATTACAAAACAGAACAGAGTCACACTTGCAGAAAACACACTATGGCTGCTTAACAGGAAAGGTGAGGTGGGGTGATACATAAAACAAGGGTTTCAAATGAGCTGAGATACCGTTCCATAAACCCAATATGTAATAGACAAGACCTACTCCTTGCTCAGGGAACTGGACTCAACACCCCCTATTCACCACACAAGGATATATCTGACTAGTAATAATCTTAAAACCTATGTATTGAAATCTCTCTGTTAGTGTGTGAAGTGGGTGTAAAGCGGCATAAACACAGCAGTGAAAAGCAGCTAAACCCCATTCTAAAAATAAATTACTTTTAAAACCCCATGAAACAAAGACAGTGAAAGAGAGAGAAATTCTTACACAATTCGTTCAGGGGCTGTGATGGAACCTGGATTGACCATATCTAGACCCACAGCTGGATGAGACATAAGGGTGGACACTCTTGGGGCTGAGAGGTTTGGTGAGGTTGGGTGAGTAAACGCAGACCCTTTAAAGTAATACTGCGTGGTACCCATCCCATGGGTCCCAAATCTCCAGGTTCAAGGGCATCTTCCTACATCGAAAACATGCATAGAAACCCAGAATATGGTACACCGTGTGATGGGGAAAGGTTTCTAAAACGCACCTCATTTCTCATCTCCTTGTGCTCGGGTTCGCCATTGCAGCCACTTTACTAGAAATCTCCCTACTTGGAGCATCAGCACCTTTAACCTCCTGTTCCGTACAGGTTGCAATTTGTCCTGAGGATGAATGGGAAGATGGGGAACCAATGAGAGACTAGCTGTTGGTGTTGGGACAGGCACAGGGCACTCTATTTTCCCATCAGGAAGAAGAATTAACCACAGGCTCAGCCTGCTCCCTGGAACGAGAACAGGGCCTGAAGCCATCCTGCGCTTTTACGGCCAGCTCCCAAAAAGCGAGTTGTAAAATGGAGCTTCAGGGCACTGCAATTCACAAACCTGCAGAGTTATAAATGATAACTCTCGTCCACAAATATATTGAGGGAAGGCAAAAAAGAGGATTTGAAATCAAGGCAGAATTGCAGGAAACAGATTTCAGGAGGTAGATACGAATCGCCTTTAAAGCACATGAAAAGCGGCAAAACATTGATAATGATGCCCTTGGCCAAAAAGGGCGTATGCGTTTTTTCCTGAATATATTCAGGAAAAAACGCATACGCCCTTTTTGGCCAACCAAGCAACCTGGAAAGGCAAATCAGCGCTACAAAGAAGTCTCGCTTCCCATCGGTCAAATGGGCCATGCTGAAAAAAGGGTCAAAACCAGAAATGCAGGACAGGCCATGGAGAAATGGGAGCCTTGCTACGCTGATGGGCGGGATGTAAATTGCCAACAGCCACTCTGGAGAAGGGTACAGTGAGTCCTGAAACATCTAAAAAACACAGCTTAGAGAGCATAGGGCACTTCCATGCATGGGGGTATAAATTGGGAAAGTTAAAAATCAGCAAGACAAAAGCACACCAAAGTTTAGGGCTGCTCTGTTGCCAAGGACCTCCACTTCATTCCACCTTAAATATCCCAGGAAAGATAAAAATGGATAAATAAGTGGTGGTCCTTATGTACAATGGAATATCACTCAGCCATGAAATCAATGTCCTAAGGCTAGTAGCAGCATGATGAGTGGATTTAGGTACGAGACGATTCTAAGAGAAATAAGTCACACAGAAAAGGACACTTCTCATAAGATATCACTTATACAGGGAAAGTAAAAACCGTTACACTTGAACTGAATTACAAAACAGAACGGAGTCACACATGCAGAAAACACACTATGGCTGCTTAACAGGAAAGGTCAGGTGGGGTGATACATAAAACAAGGGTTTCAAATGAGCTGAGATACCGTTCCATAAACCCAATATGTAATAGACAAGACCTACTCCTTGCTCAGAGAACTGGACTCAACACCCCCTATTCACCACACAAGGATATATCTGACTAGTAATAATCTTAAAACCTATGTATTGAAATCTCTCTGTTAGTGTGTGAAGTGGGTGTAAAGCGGCATAAACACAGCAGTGAAAAGCAGCTAAACCCCATTCTAAAAATAAATTACTTTTAAAACCCCATGAAACAAAGACAGTGAAAGAGAGAGAAATTCTTACACAATTCGTTCAGGGGCTGTGATGGAACCTGGATTGACCATATCTAGACCCACAGCTGGATGAGACATAAGGGTGGACACTCTTGGGGCTGAGAGGTTTGGTGAGGTTGGGTGAGTAAACGCAGACCCTTTAAAGTAATACTGCGTGGTACCCATCCCATGGGTCCCAAATCTCCAGGTTCAAGGGCATCTTCCTACATCGAAAACATGCATAGAAACCCAGAATATGGTACACCGTGTGATGGGGAAAGGTTTCTAAAACGCACCTCATTTCTCATCTCCTTGTGCTCGGGTTCGCCATTGCAGCCACTTTACTAGAAATCTCCCTACTTGGAGCATCAGCACCTTTAACCTCCTGTTCCGTACAGGTTGCAATTTGTCCTGAGGATGAATGGGAAGATGGGGAACCAATGAGAGACTAGCTGTTGGTGTTGGGACAGGCACAGGGCACTCTATTTTCCCATCAGGAAGAAGAATTAACCACAGGCTCAGCCTGCTCCCTGGAACGAGAACAGGGCCTGAAGCCATCCTGCGCTTTTACGGCCAGCTCCCAAAAAGCGAGTTGTAAAATGGAGCTTCAGGGCACTGCAATTCACAAACCTGCAGAGTTATAAATGATAACTCTCGTCCACAAATATATTGAGGGAAGGCAAAAAAGAGGATTTGAAATCAAGGCAGAATTGCAGGAAACAGATTTCAGGAGGTAGATACGAATCGCCTTTAAAGCACATGAAAAGCGGCAAAACATTGATAATGATGCCCTTGGCCAAAAAGGGCGTATGCGTTTTTTCCTGAATATATTCAGGAAAAAACGCATACGCCCTTTTTGGCCAACCAAGCAACCTGGAAAGGCAAATCAGCGCTACAAAGAAGTCTCGCTTCCCATCGGTCAAATGGGCCATGCTGAAAAAAGGGTCAAAACCAGAAATGCAGGACAGGCCATGGAGAAATGGGAGCCTTGCTACGCTGATGGGCGGGATGTAAATTGCCAACAGCCACTCTGGAGAAGGGTACAGTGAGTCCTGAAACATCTAAAAAACACAGCTTAGAGAGCATAGGGCACTTCCATGCATGGGGGTATAAATTGGGAAAGTTAAAAATCAGCAAGACAAAAGCACACCAAAGTTTAGGGCTGCTCTGTTGCCAAGGACCTCCACTTCATTCCACCTTAAATATCCCAGGAAAGATAAAAATGGATAAATAAGTGGTGGTCCTTATGTACAATGGAATATCACTCAGCCATGAAATCAATGTCCTAAGGCTAGTAGCAGCATGATGAGTGGATTTAGGTACGAGACGATTCTAAGAGAAATAAGTCACACAGAAAAGGACACTTCTCATAAGATATCACTTATACAGGGAAAGTAAAAACCGTTACACTTGAACTGAATTACAAAACAGAACGGAGTCACACATGCAGAAAACACACTATGGCTGCTTAACAGGAAAGGTCAGGTGGGGTGATACATAAAACAAGGGTTTCAAATGAGCTGAGATACCGTTCCATAAACCCAATATGTAATAGACAAGACCTACTCCTTGCTCAGAGAACTGGACTCAACACCCCCTATTCACCACACAAGGATATATCTGACTAGTAATAATCTTAAAACCTATGTATTGAAATCTCTCTGTTAGTGTGTGAAGTGGGTGTAAAGCGGCATAAACACAGCAGTGAAAAGCAGCTAAACCCCATTCTAAAAATAAATTACTTTTAAAACCCCATGAAACAAAGACAGTGAAAGAGAGAGAAATTCTTACACAATTCGTTCAGGGGCTGTGATGGAACCTGGATTGACCATATCTAGACCCACAGCTGGATGAGACATAAGGGTGGACACTCTTGGGGCTGAGAGGTTTGGTGAGGTTGGGTGAGTAAACGCAGACCCTTTAAAGTAATACTGCGTGGTACCCATCCCATGGGTCCCAAATCTCCAGGTTCAAGGGCATCTTCCTACATCGAAAACATGCATAGAAACCCAGAATATGGTACACCGTGTGATGGGGAAAGGTTTCTAAAACGCACCTCATTTCTCATCTCCTTGTGCTCGGGTTCGCCATTGCAGCCACTTTACTAGCAATCTCCCTACTTGGAGCATCAGCACCTTTAACCTCCTGTTCCGTACAGGTTGCAATTTGTCCTGAGGATGAATGGGAAGATGGGGAACCAATGAGAGACTAGCTGTTGGTGTTGGGACAGGCACAGGGCACTCTATTTTCCCATCAGGAAGAAGAATTAACCACAGGCTCAGCCTGCCCCCTGGAACGAGAACAGGGCCTGAAGCCATCCTGCGCTTTTACGGCCAGCTCCCAAAAAGCGAGTTGTAAAATGGAGCTTCAGGGCACTGCAATTCACAAACCTGCAGAGTTATAAATGATAACTCTCGTCCACAAATATATTGAGGGAAGGCAAAAAAGAGGATTTGAAATCAAGGCAGAATTGCAGGAAACAGATTTCAGGAGGTAGATACGAATCGCCTTTAAAGCACATGAAAAGCGGCAAAACATTGATAATGATGCCCTTGGCCAAAAAGGGCGTATGCGTTTTTTCCTGAATATATTCAGGAAAAAACGCATACGCCCTTTTTGGCCAACCAAGCAACCTGGAAAGGCAAATCAGCGCTACAAAGAAGTCTCGCTTCCCATCGGTCAAATGGGCCATGCTGAAAAAAGGGTCAAAACCAGAAATGCAGGACAGGCCATGGAGAAATGGGAGCCTTGCTACGCTGATGGGCGGGATGTAAATTGCCAACAGCCACTCTGGAGAAGGGTACAGTGAGTCCTGAAACATCTAAAAAACACAGCTTAGAGAGCATAGGGCACTTCCATGCATGGGGGTATAAATTGGGAAAGTTAAAAATCAGCAAGACACAGGAACACCAAAGTTTAGGGCTTCTCTGTTGCCAAGGACCTCCACTTCATTCCACCTTAAATATCCCAGGAAAGATAAAAATGGATAAATAAGTGGTGGTCCTTATGTACAATGGAATATCACTCAGCCATGAAATCAATGTCCTAAGGCAAGTAGCAGCATGATGAGTGGATTTAGGTACGACGATTCTAAGGGAAATAAGTCACACAGAAAAGGACACTTCTCATAAGATATCACTTATACAGGGAAAGTAAAAACCGTTACACTTGAACTGAATTACAAAACAGAACAGAGTCACACTTGCAGAAAACACACTATGGCTGCTTAACAGGAAAGGTGAGGTGGGGTGATACATAAAACAAGGGTTTCAAATGAGCTGAGATACCGTTCCATAAACCCAATATGTAATAGACAAGACCTACTCCTTGCTCAGGGAACTGGACTCAACACCCCCTATTCACCACACAAGGATATATCTGACTAGTAATAATCTTAAAACCTATGTATTGAAATCTCTCTGTTAGTGTGTGAAGTGGGTGTAAAGCGGCATAAACACAGCAGTGAAAAGCAGCTAAACCCCATTCTAAAAATAAATTACTTTTAAAACCCCATGAAACAAAGACAGTGAAAGAGAGAGAAATTCTTACACAATTCGTTCAGGGGCTGTGATGGAACCTGGATTGACCATATCTAGACCCACAGCTGGATGAGACATAAGGGTGGACACTCTTGGGGCTGAGAGGTTTGGTGAGGTTGGGTGAGTAAACGCAGACCCTTTAAAGTAATACTGCGTGGTACCCATCCCATGGGTCCCAAATCTCCAGGTTCAAGGGCATCTTCCTACATCGAAAACATGCATAGAAACCCAGAATATGGTACACCGTGTGATGGGGAAAGGTTTCTAAAACGCACCTCATTTCTCATCTCCTTGTGCTCGGGTTCGCCATTGCAGCCACTTTACCTGCAATCTCCCTACTTGGAGCATCAGCACCTTTAACCTCCTGTTCCGTACAGGTTGCAATTTGTCCTGAGGATGAATGGGAAGATGGGGAACCAATGAGAGACTAGCTGTTGGTGTTGGGACAGGCACAGGGCACTCTATTTTCCCATCAGGAAGAAGAATTAACCACAGGCTCAGCCTGCCCCCTGGAACGAGAACAGGGCCTGAAGCCATCCTGCGCTTTTACGGCCAGCTCCCAAAAAGCGAGTTGTAAAATGGAGCTTCAGGGCACTGCAATTCACAAACCTGCAGAGTTATAAATGATAACTCTCGTCCACAAATATATTGAGGGAAGGCAAAAAAGAGGATTTGAAATCAAGGCAGAATTGCAGGAAACAGATTTCAGGAGGTAGATACGAATCGCCTTTAAAGCACATGAAAAGCGGCAAAACATTGATAATGATGCCCTTGGCCAAAAAGGGCGTATGCGTTTTTTCCTGAATATATTCAGGAAAAAACGCATACGCCCTTTTTGGCCAACCAAGCAACCTGGAAAGGCAAATCAGCGCTACAAAGAAGTCTCGCTTCCCATCGGTCAAATGGGCCATGCTGAAAAAAGGGTCAAAACCAGAAATGCAGGACAGGCCATGGAGAAATGGGAGCCTTGCTACGCTGATGGGCGGGATGTAAATTGCCAACAGCCACTCTGGAGAAGGGTACAGTGAGTCCTGAAACATCTAAAAAACACAGCTTAGAGAGCATAGGGCACTTCCATGCATGGGGGTATAAATTGGGAAAGTTAAAAATCAGCAAGACACAGGAACACCAAAGTTTAGGGCTTCTCTGTTGCCAAGGACCTCCACTTCATTCCACCTTAAATATCCCAGGAAAGATAAAAATGGATAAATAAGTGGTGGTCCTTATGTACAATGGAATATCACTCAGCCATGAAATCAATGTCCTAAGGCTAGTAGCAGCATGATGAGTGGATTTAGGTACGAGAGGATTCTAAGTGAAATAAGTCACACAGAAAAGGACACTTCTCATAAGATATCACTTATACAGGGAAAGTAAAAACCGTTACACTTGAACTGAATTACAAAACAGAACAGAGTCACACATGCAGAAAACACACTATGGCTGCTTAACAGGAAAGGTCAGGTGGGGTGATACATAAAACAAGGGTTTCAAATGAGCTGAGATACCGTTCCATAAACCCAATATGTAATAGACAAGACCTACTCCTTGCTCAGAGAACTGGACTCAACACCCCCTATTCACCACACAAGGATATATCTGACTAGTAATAATCTTAAAACCTATGTATTGAAATCTCTCTGTTAGTGTGTGAAGTGGGTGTAAAGCGGCATAAACACAGCAGTGAAAAGCAGCTAAACCCCATTCTAAAAATAAATTACTTTTAAAACCCCATGAAACAAAGACAGTGAAAGAGAGAGAAATTCTTACACAATTCGTTCAGGGGCTGTGATGGAACCTGGATTGACCATATCTAGACCCACAGCTGGATGAGACATAAGGGTGGACACTCTTGGGGCTGAGAGGTTTGGTGAGGTTGGGTGAGTAAACGCAGACCCTTTAAAGTAATACTGCGTGGTACCCATCCCATGGGTCCCAAATCTCCAGGTTCAAGGGCATCTTCCTACATCGAAAACATGCATAGAAACCCAGAATATGGTACACCGTGTGATGGGGAAAGGTTTCTAAAACGCACCTCATTTCTCATCTCCTTGTGCTCGGGTTCGCCATTGCAGCCACTTTACTAGCAATCTCCCTACTTGGAGCATCAGCACCTTTAACCTCCTGTTCCGTACAGGTTGCAATTTGTCCTGAGGATGAACGGGAAGATGTGGAACCAATGAGAGAATAGCTCTTGGTGTTGGGACAGGCACAGGGCACTCTATTTTCCCATCACGAAGAAGAATTAACCACAGGCTCAGCCTGCCCCCCAGAACCAGAACAGGGCCTGAAGCCATCCTGCGCTTTTACGGCCAGCTCCCAAAAAGCGAGTTGTAAAATGGAGCTTCAGGGCACTGCAATTCACAAACCTGTAGAGTTATAAAGGATAACTCTCGTCCACAAATATATTGAGGGAAGGCAAAAAAGAGGATTTGAAATCAAGGCAGAATTGCAGGAAACAGATTTCAGGAGGTAGATTCGAATCGCCTTTAAAGCACATGAAAAGCGGCAAAACATTGATAATGATGCCCTTGGCCAAAAAGGGCGTATGCGTTTTTTCCTGAATATATTCAGGAAAAAACGCATACGCCCTTTTTGGCCAACCAAGCAACCTGGAAAGGCAAATCAGCGCTACAAAGAAGTCTCGCTTCCCATCGGTCAAATGGGCCATGCTGAAATAAGTGTCAAAACCAGAAATGCAGGACAGGCCATGGAGAAATGGCAGCCTTGCTACGCTGATGGGCGGGATGTAAATTGCCAACAGCCACTCTGGAGAAGGGTACAGTGTGTCCTGAAACATCTAAAAAATACAGCTTAGAGAGCATAGGGCACTTCCATGCATGGGGGTATAAATTGGGAAAGTTAAAAATCAGCAAGACACAAGCACACCAAAGTTTAGGGCTGCTCTGTTGCCAAGGACCTCCACTTCATTCCACCTTAAATATCCCAGGAAAGATAAAAATGGATAAATAAGTGGTGGTCCTTATGTACAATGGAATATCACTCAGCCATGAAATCAATGTCCTAAGGCTAGTAGCAGCATGATGAGTGGATTTAGGTACGAGACGATTCTAAGTGAAATAAGTCACACAGAAAAGGACACTTCTCATAAGATATCACTTATACAGGGAAAGTAAACACCGTTACACTTGAACTGAATTACAAAACAGAACAGAGTCACACATGCAGAAACACACTATGGCTGCTTAACAGGAAAGGTGAGGTGGGGTGATACATAAAACAAGGGTTTCAAATGAGCTGAGATACCGTTCCATAAACCCAATATGTAATAGACAAGACCTACTCCTTGCTCAGGGAACTGGACTCAACACCCCCTATTCACCACACAAGGATATATCTGACTAGTAATAATCTTAAAACCTATGTATTGAAATCTCTCTGTTAGTGTGTGAAGTGGGTGTAAAGCGGCATAAACACAGCAGTGAAAAGCAGCTAAACCCCATTCTAAAAATAAATTACTTTTAAAACCCCATGAAACAAAGACAGTGAAAGAGAGAGAAATTCTTACACAATTCGTTCAGGGGCTGTGATGGAACCTGGATTGACCATATCTAGACCCACAGCTGGATGAGACATAAGGGTGGACACTCTTGGGGCTGAGAGGTTTGGTGAGGTTGGGTGAGTAAACACAGACCCTTTAAAGTAATACTGCGTGGTACCCATCCCATGGGTCCCAAATCTCCAGGTTCAAGGGCATCTTCCTACATCGAAAACATGCATAGAAACCCAGAATATGGTACACCGTGTGATGGGGAAAGGTTTCTAAAACGCACCTCATTTCTCATCTCCTTGTGCTCGGGTTCGCCATTGCAGCCACTTTACTAGCAATCTCCCTACTTGGAGCATCAGCACCTTTAACCTCCTGTTCCGTACAGGTTGCAATTTGTCCTGAGGATGAACGGGAAGATGTGGAACCAATGAGAGACTAGCTCTTGGTGTTGGGACAGGCACAGGGCACTCTATTTTCCCATCACGAAGAAGAATTAACCACAGGCTCAGCCTGCCCCCCAGAACCAGAACAGGGCCTGAAGCCATCCTGCGCTTTTACGGCCAGCTCCCAAAAAGCGAGTTGTAAAATGGAGCTTCAGGGCACTGCAATTCACAAACCTGTAGAGTTATAAATGATAACTCTCGTCCACAAATATATTGAGGGAAGGCAAAAAAGAGGATTTGAAATCAAGGCAGAATTGCAGGAAACAGATTTCAGGAGGTAGATTCGAATCGCCTTTAAAGCACATGAAAAGCGGCAAAACATTGATAATGATGCCCTTGGCCAAAAAGGGCGTATGCGTTTTTTCCTGAATATATTCAGGAAAAAACGCATACGCCCTTTTTGGCCAACCAAGCAACCTGGAAAGGCAAATCAGCGCTACAAAGAAGTCTCGCTTCCCATCGGTCAAATGGGCCATGCTGAAAAAAGGGTCAAAACCAGAAATGCAGGACAGACCATGGAGAAATGGGAGCCTTGCTACGCTGATGGGCGGGATGTAAATTACCAACAGCCACTCTGGAGAAGGGTACAGTGAGTCCTGAAACATCTAAAAAACACAGCTTAGAGAGCATAGGGCACTTCCATGCATGGGGGTATAAATTGGGAAAGTTAAAAATCAGCAAGACACAGGAACACCAAAGTTTAGGGCTTCTCTGTTGCCAAGGACCTCCACTTCATTCCACCTTAAATATCCCAGGAAAGATAAAAATGGATAAATAAGTGGTGGTCCTTATGTACAATGGAATATCACTCAGCCATGAAATCAATGTCCTAAGGCTAGTAGCAGCATGATGAGTGGATTTAGGTACGAGACGATTCTAAGTGAAATAAGTCACACAGAAAAGGACACTTCTCATAAGATATCACTTATACAGGGAAAGTAAACACCGTTACACTTGAACTGAATTACAAAACAGAACAGAGTCACACATGCAGAAACACACTATGGCTGCTTAACAGGAAAGGTGAGGTGGGGTGATACATAAAACAAGGGTTTCAAATGAGCTGAGATACCGTTCCATAAACCCAATATGTAATAGACAAGACCTACTCCTTGCTCAGGGAACTGGACTCAACACCCCCTATTCACCACACAAGGATATATCTGACTAGTAATAATCTTAAAACCTATGTATTGAAATCTCTCTGTTAGTGTGTGAAGTGGGTGTAAAGCGGCATAAACACAGCAGTGAAAAGCAGCTAAACCCCATTCTAAAAATAAATTACTTTTAAAACCCCATGAAACAAAGACAGTGAAAGAGAGAGAAATTCTTACACAATTCGTTCAGGGGCTGTGATGGAACCTGGATTGACCATATCTAGACCCACAGCTGGATGAGACATAAGGGTGGACACTCTTGGGGCTGAGAGGTTTGGTGAGGTTGGGTGAGTAAACACAGACCCTTTAAAGTAATACTGCGTGGTACCCATCCCATGGGTCCCAAATCTCCAGGTTCAAGGGCATCTTCCTACATCGAAAACATGCATAGAAACCCAGAATATGGTACACCGTGTGATGGGGAAAGGTTTCTAAAACGCACCTCATTTCTCATCTCCTTGTGCTCGGGTTCGCCATTGCAGCCACTTTACTAGCAATCTCCCTACTTGGAGCATCAGCACCTTTAACCTCCTGTTCCGTACAGGTTGCAATTTGTCCTGAGGATGAACGGGAAGATGTGGAACCAATGAGAGACTAGCTCTTGGTGTTGGGACAGGCACAGGGCACTCTATTTTCCCATCACGAAGAAGAATTAACCACAGGCTCAGCCTGCCCCCCAGAACCAGAACAGGGCCTGAAGCCATCCTGCGCTTTTACGGCCAGCTCCCAAAAAGCGAGTTGTAAAATGGAGCTTCAGGGCACTGCAATTCACAAACCTGTAGAGTTATAAATGATAACTCTCGTCCACAAATATATTGAGGGAAGGCAAAAAAGAGGATTTGAAATCAAGGCAGAATTGCAGGAAACAGATTTCAGGAGGTAGATTCGAATCGCCTTTAAAGCACATGAAAAGCGGCAAAACATTGATAATGATGCCCTTGGCCAAAAAGGGCGTATGCGTTTTTTCCTGAATATATTCAGGAAAAAACGCATACGCCCTTTTTGGCCAACCAAGCAACCTGGAAAGGCAAATCAGCGCTACAAAGAAGTCTCGCTTCCCATCGGTCAAATGGGCCATGCTGAAAAAAGGGTCAAAACCAGAAATGCAGGACAGACCATGGAGAAATGGGAGCCTTGCTACGCTGATGGGCGGGATGTAAATTACCAACAGCCACTCTGGAGAAGGGTACAGTGAGTCCTGAAACATCTAAAAAACACAGCTTAGAGAGCATAGGGCACTTCCATGCATGGGGGTATAAATTGGGAAAGTTAAAAATCAGCAAGACACAGGAACACCAAAGTTTAGGGCTTCTCTGTTGCCAAGGACCTCCACTTCATTCCACCTTAAATATCCCAGGAAAGATAAAAATGGATAAATAAGTGGTGGTCCTTATGTACAATGGAATATCACTCAGCCATGAAATCAATGTCCTAAGGCAAGTAGCAGCATGATGAGTGGATTTAGGTACGACGATTCTAAGGGAAATAAGTCACACAGAAAAGGACACTTCTCATAAGATATCACTTATACAGGGAAAGTAAAAACCGTTACACTTGAACTGAATTACAAAACAGAACAGAGTCACACATGCAGGAAACACACTATGGCTGCTTAACAGGAAAGGTGAGGTGGGGTGATACATAAAACAAGGGTTTCAAATGAGCTGAGATACCGTTCCATAAACCCAATATGTAATAGACAAGACCTACTCCTTGCTCAGGGAACTGGACTCAACACCCCCTATTCACCACACAAGGATATATCTGACTAGTAATAATCTTAAAACCTATGTATTGAAATCTCTCTGTTAGTGTGTGAAGTGGGTGTAAAGCGGCATAAACACAGCAGTGAAAAGCAGCTAAACCCCATTCTAAAAATAAATTACTTTTAAAACCCCATGAAACAAAGACAGTGAAAGAGAGAGAAATTCTTACACAATTCGTTCAGGGGCTGTGATGGAACCTGGATTGACCATATCTAGATCCACAGCTGGATGAGACATAAGGGTGGACACTCTTGGGGCTGAGAGGTTTGGTGAGGTTGGGTGAGTAAACGCAGACCCTTTAAAGTAATACTGCGTGGTACCCATCCCATGGGTCCCAAATCTCCAGGTTCAAGGGCATCTTTCTACATCGAAAACATGCATAGAAACCCAGAATATGGTACACCGTGTGATGGGGAAAGGTTTCTAAAACGCACCTCATTTCTCATCTCCTTGTGCTCGGGTTCGCCATTGCAGCCACTTTACTAGCAATCTCCCTACTTGGAGCATCAGCACCTTTAACCTCCTGTTCCGTACAGGTTGCAATTTGTCCTGAGGATGAATGGGAAGATGGGGAACCAATGAGAGACTAGCTGTTGGTGTTGGGACAGGCACAGGGCACTCTATTTTCCCATCAGGAAGAAGAATTAACCACAGGCTCAGCCTGCCCCCTGGAACGAGAACAGGGCCTGAAGCCATCCTGCGCTTTTACGGCCAGCTCCCAAAAAGCGAGTTGTAAAATGGAGCTTCAGGGCACTGCAATTCACAAACCTGCAGAGTTATAAATGATAACTCTCGTCCACAAATATATTGAGCGAAGGCAAAAAAGAGGATTTGAAATCAAGGCAGAATTGCAGGAAACAGATTTCAGGAGGTAGATACGAATCGCCTTTAAAGCACATGAAAAGCGGCAAAACATTGATAATGATGCCCTTGGCCAAAAAGGGCGTATGCGTTTTTTCCTGAATATATTCAGGAAAAAACGCATACGCCCTTTTTGGCCAACCAAGCAACCTGGAAAGGCAAATCAGCGCTACAAAGAAGTCTCGCTTCCCATCGGTCAAATGGGCCATGCTGAAAAAAGGGTCAAAACCAGAAATGCAGGACAGGCCATGGAGAAATGGGAGCCTTGCTACGCTGATGGGCGGGATGTAAATTGCCAACAGCCACTCTGGAGAAGGGTACAGTGAGTCCTGAAACATCTAAAAAACACAGCTTAGAGAGCATAGGGCACTTCCATGCATGGGGGTATAAATTGGGAAAGTTAAAAATCAGCAAGACACAGGAACACCAAAGTTTAGGGCTTCTCTGTTGCCAAGGACCTCCACTTCATTCCACCTTAAATATCCCAGGAAAGATAAAAATGGATAAATAAGTGGTGGTCCTTATGTACAATGGAATATCACTCAGCCATGAAATCAATGTCCTAAGGCAAGTAGCAGCATGATGAGTGGATTTAGGTACGACGATTCTAAGGGAAATAAGTCACACAGAAAAGGACACTTCTCATAAGATATCACTTATACAGGGAAAGTAAAAACCGTTACACTTGAACTGAATTACAAAACAGAACAGAGTCACACTTGCAGAAAACACACTATGGCTGCTTAACAGGAAAGGTGAGGTGGGGTGATACATAAAACAAGGGTTTCAAATGAGCTGAGATACCGTTCCATAAACCCAATATGTAATAGACAAGACCTACTCCTTGCTCAGGGAACTGGACTCAACACCCCCTATTCACCACACAAGGATATATCTGACTAGTAATAATCTTAAAACCTATGTATTGAAATCTCTCTGTTAGTGTGTGAAGTGGGTGTAAAGCGGCATAAACACAGCAGTGAAAAGCAGCTAAACCCCATTCTAAAAATAAATTACTTTTAAAACCCCATGAAACAAAGACAGTGAAAGAGAGAGAAATTCTTACACAATTCGTTCAGGGGCTGTGATGGAACCTGGATTGACCATATCTAGACCCACAGCTGGATGAGACATAAGGGTGGACACTCTTGGGGCTGAGAGGTTTGGTGAGGTTGGGTGAGTAAACGCAGACCCTTTAAAGTAATACTGCGTGGTACCCATCCCATGGGTCCCAAATCTCCAGGTTCAAGGGCATCTTCCTACATCGAAAACATGCATAGAAACCCAGAATATGGTACACCGTGTGATGGGGAAAGGTTTCTAAAACGCACCTCATTTCTCATCTCCTTGTGCTCGGGTTCGCCATTGCAGCCACTTTACTAGCAATCTCCCTACTTGGAGCATCAGCACCTTTAACCTCCTGTTCCGTACAGGTTGCAATTTGTCCTGAGGATGAATGGGAAGATGGGGAACCAATGAGAGACTAGCTGTTGGTGTTGGGACAGGCACAGGGCACTCTATTTTCCCATCAGGAAGAAGAATTAACCACAGGCTCAGCCTGCCCCCTGGAACGAGAACAGGGCCTGAAGCCATCCTGCGCTTTTACGGCCAGCTCCCAAAAAGCGAGTTGTAAAATGGAGCTTCAGGGCACTGCAATTCACAAACCTGCAGAGTTATAAATGATAACTCTCGTCCACAAATATATTGAGGGAAGGCAAAAAAGAGGATTTGAAATCAAGGCAGAATTGCAGGAAACAGATTTCAGGAGGTAGATACGAATCGCCTTTAAAGCACATGAAAAGCGGCAAAACATTGATAATGATGCCCTTGGCCAAAAAGGGCGTATGCGTTTTTTCCTGAATATATTCAGGAAAAAACGCATACGCCCTTTTTGGCCAACCAAGCAACCTGGAAAGGCAAATCAGCGCTACAAAGAAGTCTCGCTTCCCATCGGTCAAATGGGCCATGCTGAAAAAAGGGTCAAAACCAGAAATGCAGGACAGGCCATGGAGAAATGGGAGCCTTGCTACGCTGATGGGCGGGATGTAAATTGCCAACAGCCACTCTGGAGAAGGGTACAGTGAGTCCTGAAACATCTAAAAAACACAGCTTAGAGAGCATAGGGCACTTCCATGCATGGGGGTATAAATTGGGAAAGTTAAAAATCAGCAAGACACAGGAACACCAAAGTTTAGGGCTTCTCTGTTGCCAAGGACCTCCACTTCATTCCACCTTAAATATCCCAGGAAAGATAAAAATGGATAAATAAGTGGTGGTCCTTATGTACAATGGAATATCACTCAGCCATGAAATCAATGTCCTAAGGCTAGTAGCAGCATGATGAGTGGATTTAGGTACGAGAGGATTCTAAGTGAAATAAGTCACACAGAAAAGGACACTTCTCATAAGATATCACTTATACAGGGAAAGTAAAAACCGTTACACTTGAACTGAATTACAAAACAGAACAGAGTCACACATGCAGAAAACACACTATGGCTGCTTAACAGGAAAGGTCAGGTGGGGTGATACATAAAACAAGGGTTTCAAATGAGCTGAGATACCGTTCCATAAACCCAATATGTAATAGACAAGACCTACTCCTTGCTCAGAGAACTGGACTCAACACCCCCTATTCACCACACAAGGATATATCTGACTAGTAATAATCTTAAAACCTATGTATTGAAATCTCTCTGTTAGTGTGTGAAGTGGGTGTAAAGCGGCATAAACACAGCAGTGAAAAGCAGCTAAACCCCATTCTAAAAATAAATTACTTTTAAAACCCCATGAAACAAAGACAGTGAAAGAGAGAGAAATTCTTACACAATTCGTTCAGGGGCTGTGATGGAACCTGGATTGACCATATCTAGACCCACAGCTGGATGAGACATAAGGGTGGACACTCTTGGGGCTGAGAGGTTTGGTGAGGTTGGGTGAGTAAACGCAGACCCTTTAAAGTAATACTGCGTGGTACCCATCCCATGGGTCCCAAATCTCCAGGTTCAAGGGCATCTTCCTACATCGAAAACATGCATAGAAACCCAGAATATGGTACACCGTGTGATGGGGAAAGGTTTCTAAAACGCACCTCATTTCTCATCTCCTTGTGCTCGGGTTCGCCATTGCAGCCACTTTACTAGCAATCTCCCTACTTGGAGCATCAGCACCTTTAACCTCCTGTTCCGTACAGGTTGCAATTTGTCCTGAGGATGAACGGGAAGATGTGGAACCAATGAGAGAATAGCTCTTGGTGTTGGGACAGGCACAGGGCACTCTATTTTCCCATCACGAAGAAGAATTAACCACAGGCTCAGCCTGCCCCCCAGAACCAGAACAGGGCCTGAAGCCATCCTGCGCTTTTACGGCCAGCTCCCAAAAAGCGAGTTGTAAAATGGAGCTTCAGGGCACTGCAATTCACAAACCTGTAGAGTTATAAAGGATAACTCTCGTCCACAAATATATTGAGGGAAGGCAAAAAAGAGGATTTGAAATCAAGGCAGAATTGCAGGAAACAGATTTCAGGAGGTAGATTCGAATCGCCTTTAAAGCACATGAAAAGCGGCAAAACATTGATAATGATGCCCTTGGCCAAAAAGGGCGTATGCGTTTTTTCCTGAATATATTCAGGAAAAAACGCATACGCCCTTTTTGGCCAACCAAGCAACCTGGAAAGGCAAATCAGCGCTACAAAGAAGTCTCGCTTCCCATCGGTCAAATGGGCCATGCTGAAATAAGTGTCAAAACCAGAAATGCAGGACAGGCCATGGAGAAATGGCAGCCTTGCTACGCTGATGGGCGGGATGTAAATTGCCAACAGCCACTCTGGAGAAGGGTACAGTGTGTCCTGAAACATCTAAAAAATACAGCTTAGAGAGCATAGGGCACTTCCATGCATGGGGGTATAAATTGGGAAAGTTAAAAATCAGCAAGACACAAGCACACCAAAGTTTAGGGCTGCTCTGTTGCCAAGGACCTCCACTTCATTCCACCTTAAATATCCCAGGAAAGATAAAAATGGATAAATAAGTGGTGGTCCTTATGTACAATGGAATATCACTCAGCCATGAAATCAATGTCCTAAGGCTAGTAGCAGCATGATGAGTGGATTTAGGTACGAGACGATTCTAAGTGAAATAAGTCACACAGAAAAGGACACTTCTCATAAGATATCACTTATACAGGGAAAGTAAACACCGTTACACTTGAACTGAATTACAAAACAGAACAGAGTCACACATGCAGAAACACACTATGGCTGCTTAACAGGAAAGGTGAGGTGGGGTGATACATAAAACAAGGGTTTCAAATGAGCTGAGATACCGTTCCATAAACCCAATATGTAATAGACAAGACCTACTCCTTGCTCAGGGAACTGGACTCAACACCCCCTATTCACCACACAAGGATATATCTGACTAGTAATAATCTTAAAACCTATGTATTGAAATCTCTCTGTTAGTGTGTGAAGTGGGTGTAAAGCGGCATAAACACAGCAGTGAAAAGCAGCTAAACCCCATTCTAAAAATAAATTACTTTTAAAACCCCATGAAACAAAGACAGTGAAAGAGAGAGAAATTCTTACACAATTCGTTCAGGGGCTGTGATGGAACCTGGATTGACCATATCTAGACCCACAGCTGGATGAGACATAAGGGTGGACACTCTTGGGGCTGAGAGGTTTGGTGAGGTTGGGTGAGTAAACACAGACCCTTTAAAGTAATACTGCGTGGTACCCATCCCATGGGTCCCAAATCTCCAGGTTCAAGGGCATCTTCCTACATCGAAAACATGCATAGAAACCCAGAATATGGTACACCGTGTGATGGGGAAAGTTTTCTAAAACGCACCTCATTTCTCATCTCCTTGTGCTCGGGTTCGCCATTGCAGCCACTTTACTAGCAATCTCCCTACTTGGAGCATCAGCACCTTTAACCTCCTGTTCCGTACAGGTTGCAATTTGTCCTGAGGATGAACGGGAAGATGTGGAACCAATGAGAGACTAGCTCTTGGTGTTGGGACAGGCACAGGGCACTCTATTTTCCCATCACGAAGAAGAATTAACCACAGGCTCAGCCTGCCCCCCAGAACCAGAACAGGGCCTGAAGCCATCCTGCGCTTTTACGGCCAGCTCCCAAAAAGCGAGTTGTAAAATGGAGCTTCAGGGCACTGCAATTCACAAACCTGTAGAGTTATAAATGATAACTCTCGTCCACAAATATATTGAGGGAAGGCAAAAAAGAGGATTTGAAATCAAGGCAGAATTGCAGGAAACAGATTTCAGGAGGTAGATTCGAATCGCCTTTAAAGCACATGAAAAGCGGCAAAACATTGATAATGATGCCCTTGGCCAAAAAGGGCGTATGCGTTTTTTCCTGAATATATTCAGGAAAAAACGCATACGCCCTTTTTGGCCAACCAAGCAACCTGGAAAGGCAAATCAGCGCTACAAAGAAGTCTCGCTTCCCATCGGTCAAATGGGCCATGCTGAAAAAAGGGTCAAAACCAGAAATGCAGGACAGACCATGGAGAAATGGGAGCCTTGCTACGCTGATGGGCGGGATGTAAATTACCAACAGCCACTCTGGAGAAGGGTACAGTGAGTCCTGAAACATCTAAAAAACACAGCTTAGAGAGCATAGGGCACTTCCATGCATGGGGGTATAAATTGGGAAAGTTAAAAATCAGCAAGACACAGGAACACCAAAGTTTAGGGCTTCTCTGTTGCCAAGGACCTCCACTTCATTCCACCTTAAATATCCCAGGAAAGATAAAAATGGATAAATAAGTGGTGGTCCTTATGTACAATGGAATATCACTCAGCCATGAAATCAATGTCCTAAGGCAAGTAGCAGCATGATGAGTGGATTTAGGTACGACGATTCTAAGGGAAATAAGTCACACAGAAAAGGACACTTCTCATAAGATATCACTTATACAGGGAAAGTAAAAACCGTTACACTTGAACTGAATTACAAAACAGAACAGAGTCACACATGCAGGAAACACACTATGGCTGCTTAACAGGAAAGGTGAGGTGGGGTGATACATAAAACAAGGGTTTCAAATGAGCTGAGATACCGTTCCATAAACCCAATATGTAATAGACAAGACCTACTCCTTGCTCAGGGAACTGGACTCAACACCCCCTATTCACCACACAAGGATATATCTGACTAGTAATAATCTTAAAACCTATGTATTGAAATCTCTCTGTTAGTGTGTGAAGTGGGTGTAAAGCGGCATAAACACAGCAGTGAAAAGCAGCTAAACCCCATTCTAAAAATAAATTACTTTTAAAACCCCATGAAACAAAGACAGTGAAAGAGAGAGAAATTCTTACACAATTCGTTCAGGGGCTGTGATGGAACCTGGATTGACCATATCTAGATCCACAGCTGGATGAGACATAAGGGTGGACACTCTTGGGGCTGAGAGGTTTGGTGAGGTTGGGTGAGTAAACGCAGACCCTTTAAAGTAATACTGCGTGGTACCCATCCCATGGGTCCCAAATCTCCAGGTTCAAGGGCATCTTTCTACATCGAAAACATGCATAGAAACCCAGAATATGGTACACCGTGTGATGGGGAAAGGTTTCTAAAACGCACCTCATTTCTCATCTCCTTGTGCTCGGGTTCGCCATTGCAGCCACTTTACTAGCAATCTCCCTACTTGGAGCATCAGCACCTTTAACCTCCTGTTCCGTACAGGTTGCAATTTGTCCTGAGGATGAATGGGAAGATGGGGAACCAATGAGAGACTAGCTGTTGGTGTTGGGACAGGCACAGGGCACTCTATTTTCCCATCAGGAAGAAGAATTAACCACAGGCTCAGCCTGCCCCCTGGAACGAGAACAGGGCCTGAAGCCATCCTGCGCTTTTACGGCCAGCTCCCAAAAAGCGAGTTGTAAAATGGAGCTTCAGGGCACTGCAATTCACAAACCTGCAGAGTTATAAATGATAACTCTCGTCCACAAATATATTGAGCGAAGGCAAAAAAGAGGATTTGAAATCAAGGCAGAATTGCAGGAAACAGATTTCAGGAGGTAGATACGAATCGCCTTTAAAGCACATGAAAAGCGGCAAAACATTGATAATGATGCCCTTGGCCAAAAAGGGCGTATGCGTTTTTTCCTGAATATATTCAGGAAAAAACGCATACGCCCTTTTTGGCCAACCAAGCAACCTGGAAAGGCAAATCAGCGCTACAAAGAAGTCTCGCTTCCCATCGGTCAAATGGGCCATGCTGAAAAAAGGGTCAAAACCAGAAATGCAGGACAGGCCATGGAGAAATGGGAGCCTTGCTACGCTGATGGGCGGGATGTAAATTGCCAACAGCCACTCTGGAGAAGGGTACAGTGAGTCCTGAAACATCTAAAAAACACAGCTTAGAGAGCATAGGGCACTTCCATGCATGGGGGTATAAATTGGGAAAGTTAAAAATCAGCAAGACACAGGAACACCAAAGTTTAGGGCTTCTCTGTTGCCAAGGACCTCCACTTCATTCCACCTTAAATATCCCAGGAAAGATAAAAATGGATAAATAAGTGGTGGTCCTTATGTACAATGGAATATCACTCAGCCATGAAATCAATGTCCTAAGGCAAGTAGCAGCATGATGAGTGGATTTAGGTACGACGATTCTAAGGGAAATAAGTCACACAGAAAAGGACACTTCTCATAAGATATCACTTATACAGGGAAAGTAAAAACCGTTACACTTGAACTGAATTACAAAACAGAACAGAGTCACACATGCAGAAAACACACTATGGCTGCTTAACAGGAAAGGTGAGGTGGGGTGATACATAAAACAAGGGTTTCAAATGAGCTGAGATACCGTTCCATAAACCCAATATGTAATAGACAAGACCTACTCCTTGCTCAGGGAACTGGACTCAACACCCCCTATTCACCACACAAGGATATATCTGACTAGTAATAATCTTAAAACCTATGTATTGAAATCTCTCTGTTAGTGTGTGAAGTGGGTGTAAAGCGGCATAAACACAGCAGTGAAAAGCAGCTAAACCCCATTCTAAAAATAAATTACTTTTAAAACCCCATGAAACAAAGACAGTGAAAGAGAGAGAAATTCTTACACAATTCGTTCAGGGGCTGTGATGGAACCTGGATTGACCATATCTAGACCCACAGCTGGATGAGACATAAGGGTGGACACTCTTGGGGCTGAGAGGTTTGGTGAGGTTGGGTGAGTAAACGCAGACCCTTTAAAGTAATACTGCGTGGTACCCATCCCATGGGTCCCAAATCTCCAGGTTCAAGGGCATCTTCCTACATCGAAAACATGCATAGAAACCCAGAATATGGTACACCGTGTGATGGGGAAAGGTTTCTAAAACGCACCTCATTTCTCATCTCCTTGTGCTCGGGTTCGCCATTGCAGCCACTTTACTAGAAATCTCCCTACTTGGAGCATCAGCACCTTTAACCTCCTGTTCCGTACAGGTTGAAATTTGTCCTGAGGATGAATGGGAAGATGGGGAACCAATGAGAGACTAGCTGTTGGTGTTGGGACAGGCACAGGGCACTCTATTTTCCCATCAGGAAGAAGAATTAACCACAGGCTCAGCCTGCCCCCTGGAACGAGAACAGAGCCTGAAGCCATCCTGCGCTTTTACGGCCAGCTCCCAAAAAGCGAGTTGTAAAATGGAGCTTCAGGGCACTGCAATTCACAAACCTGCAGAGTTATAAATGATAACTCTCGTCCACAAATATATTGAGGGAAGGCAAAAAAGAGGATTTGAAATCAAGGCAGAATTGCAGGAAACAGATTTCAGGAGGTAGATACGAATCGCCTTTAAAGCACATGAAAAGCGGCAAAACATTGATAATGATGCCCTTGGCCAAAAAGGGCGTATGCGTTTTTTCCTGAATATATTCAGGAAAAAACGCATACGCCCTTTTTGGCCAACCAAGCAACCTGGAAAGGCAAATCAGCGCTACAAAGAAGTCTCGCTTCCCATCGGTCAAATGGGCCATGCTGAAAAAAGGGTCAAAACCAGAAATGCAGGACAGGCCATGGAGAAATGGGAGCCTTGCTACGCTGATGGGCGGGATGTAAATTGCCAACAGCCACTCTGGAGAAGGGTACAGTGAGTCCTGAAACATCTAAAAAACACAGCTTAGAGAGCATAGGGCACTTCCATGCATGGGGGTATAAATTGGGAAAGTTAAAAATCAGCAAGACAAAAGCACACCAAAGTTTAGGGCTGCTCTGTTGCCAAGGACCTCCACTTCATTCCACCTTAAATATCCCAGGAAAGATAAAAATGGATAAATAAGTGGTGGTCCTTATGTACAATGGAATATCACTCAGCCATGAAATCAATGTCCTAAGGCTAGTAGCAGCATGATGAGTGGATTTAGGTACGAGACGATTCTAAGTGAAATAAGTCACACAGAAAAGGACACTTCTCATAAGATATCACTTATACAGGGAAAGTAAAAACCGTTACACTTGAACTGAATTACAAAACAGAACGGAGTCACACATGCAGAAAACACACTATGGCTGCTTAACAGGAAAGGTCAGGTGGGGTGATACATAAAACAAGGGTTTCAAATGAGCTGAGATACCGTTCCATAAACCCAATATGTAATAGACAAGACCTACTCCTTGCTCAGAGAACTGGACTCAACACCCCCTATTCACCACACAAGGATATATCTGACTAGTAATAATCTTAAAACCTATGTATTGAAATCTCTCTGTTAGTGTGTGAAGTGGGTGTAAAGCGGCATAAACACAGCAGTGAAAAGCAGCTAAACCCCATTCTAAAAATAAATTACTTTTAAAACCCCATGAAACAAAGACAGTGAAAGAGAGAGAAATTCTTACACAATTCGTTCAGGGGCTGTGATGGAACCTGGATTGACCATATCTAGACCCACAGCTGGATGAGACATAAGGGTGGACACTCTTGGGGCTGAGAGGTTTGGTGAGGTTGGGTGAGTAAACGCAGACCCTTTAAAGTAATACTGCGTGGTACCCATCCCATGGGTCCCAAATCTCCAGGTTCAAGGGCATCTTCCTACATCGAAAACATGCATAGAAACCCAGAATATGGTACACCGTGTGATGGGGAAAGGTTTCTAAAACGCACCTCATTTCTCATCTCCTTGTGCTCGGGTTCGCCATTGCAGCCACTTTACTAGCAATCTCCCTACTTGGAGCATCAGCACCTTTAACCTCCTGTTCCGTACAGGTTGCAATTTGTCCTGAGGATGAATGGGAAGATGGGGAACCAATGAGAGACTAGCTGTTGGTGTTGGGACAGGCACAGGGCACTCTATTTTCCCATCAGGAAGAAGAATTAACCACAGGCTCAGCCTGCCCCCTGGAACGAGAACAGGGCCTGAAGCCATCCTGCGCTTTTACGGCCAGCTCCCAAAAAGCGAGTTGTAAAATGGAGCTTCAGGGCACTGCAATTCACAAACCTGCAGAGTTATAAATGATAACTCTCGTCCACAAATATATTGAGGGAAGGCAAAAAAGAGGATTTGAAATCAAGGCAGAATTGCAGGAAACAGATTTCAGGAGGTAGATACGAATCGCCTTTAAAGCACATGAAAAGCGGCAAAACATTGATAATGATGCCCTTGGCCAAAAAGGGCGTATGCGTTTTTTCCTGAATATATTCAGGAAAAAACGCATACGCCCTTTTTGGCCAACCAAGCAACCTGGAAAGGCAAATCAGCGCTACAAAGAAGTCTCGCTTCCCATCGGTCAAATGGGCCATGCTGAAAAAAGGGTCAAAACCAGAAATGCAGGACAGGCCATGGAGAAATGGGAGCCTTGCTACGCTGATGGGCGGGATGTAAATTGCCAACAGCCACTCTGGAGAAGGGTACAGTGAGTCCTGAAACATCTAAAAAACACAGCTTAGAGAGCATAGGGCACTTCCATGCATGGGGGTATAAATTGGGAAAGTTAAAAATCAGCAAGACACAGGAACACCAAAGTTTAGGGCTTCTCTGTTGCCAAGGACCTCCACTTCATTCCACCTTAAATATCCCAGGAAAGATAAAAATGGATAAATAAGTGGTGGTCCTTATGTACAATGGAATATCACTCAGCCATGAAATCAATGTCCTAAGGCAAGTAGCAGCATGATGAGTGGATTTAGGTACGACGATTCTAAGGGAAATAAGTCACACAGAAAAGGACACTTCTCATAAGATATCACTTATACAGGGAAAGTAAAAACCGTTACACTTGAACTGAATTACAAAACAGAACAGAGTCACACATGCAGAAAACACACTATGGCTGCTTAACAGGAAAGGTGAGGTGGGGTGATACATAAAACAAGGGTTTCAAATGAGCTGAGATACCGTTCCATAAACCCAATATGTAATAGACAAGACCTACTCCTTGCTCAGGGAACTGGACTCAACACCCCCTATTCACCACACAAGGATATATCTGACTAGTAATAATCTTAAAACCTATGTATTGAAATCTCTCTGTTAGTGTGTGAAGTGGGTGTAAAGCGGCATAAACACAGCAGTGAAAAGCAGCTAAACCCCATTCTAAAAATAAATTACTTTTAAAACCCCATGAAACAAAGACAGTGAAAGAGAGAGAAATTCTTACACAATTCGTTCAGGGGCTGTGATGGAACCTGGATTGACCATATCTAGACCCACAGCTGGATGAGACATAAGGGTGGACACTCTTGGGGCTGAGAGGTTTGGTGAGGTTGGGTGAGTAAACGCAGACCCTTTAAAGTAATACTGCGTGGTACCCATCCCATGGGTCCCAAATCTCCAGGTTCAAGGGCATCTTCCTACATCGAAAACATGCATAGAAACCCAGAATATGGTACACCGTGTGATGGGGAAAGGTTTCTAAAACGCACCTCATTTCTCATCTCCTTGTGCTCGGGTTCGCCATTGCAGCCACTTTACTAGCAATCTCCCTACTTGGAGCATCAGCACCTTTAACCTCCTGTTCCGTACAGGTTGCAATTTGTCCTGAGGATGAATGGGAAGATGGGGAACCAATGAGAGACTAGCTGTTGGTGTTGGGACAGGCACAGGGCACTCTATTTTATCATCAGGAAGAAGAATTAACCACAGGCTCAGCCTGCCCCCTGGAACGAGAACAGGGCCTGAAGCCATCCTGCGCTTTTACGGCCAGCTCCCAAAAAGCGAGTTGTAAAATGGAGCTTCAGGGCACTGCAATTCACAAACCTGCAGAGTTATAAATGATAACTCTCGTCCACAAATATATTGAGGGAAGGCAAAAAAGAGGATTTGAAATCAAGGCAGAATTGCAGGAAACAGATTTCAGGAGGTAGATACGAATCGCCTTTAAAGCACATGAAAAGCGGCAAAACATTGATAATGATGCCCTTGGCCAAAAAGGGCGTATGCGTTTTTTCCTGAATATATTCAGGAAAAAACGCATACGCCCTTTTTGGCCAACCAAGCAACCTGGAAAGGCAAATCAGCGCTACAAAGAAGTCTCGCTTCCCATCGGTCAAATGGGCCATGCTGAAAAAAGGGTCAAAACCAGAAATGCAGGACAGGCCATGGAGAAATGGGAGCCTTGCTACGCTGATGGGCGGGATGTAAATTGCCAACAGCCACTCTGGAGAAGGGTACAGTGAGTCCTGAAACATCTAAAAAACACAGCTTAGAGAGCATAGGGCACTTCCATGCATGGGGGTATAAATTGGGAAAGTTAAAAATCAGCAAGACACAGGAACACCAAAGTTTAGGGCTTCTCTGTTGCCAAGGACCTCCACTTCATTCCACCTTAAATATCCCAGGAAAGATAAAAATGGATAAATAAGTGGTGGTCCTTATGTACAATGGAATATCACTCAGCCATGAAATCAATGTCCTAAGGCTAGTAGCAGCATGATGAGTGGATTTAGGTACGAGACGATTCTAAGTGAAATAAGTCACACAGAAAAGGACACTTCTCATAAGATATCACTTATACAGGGAAAGTAAAAACCGTTACACTTGAACTGAATTACAAAACAGAACAGAGTCACACATGCAGAAAACACACTATGGCTGCTTAACAGGAAAGGTCAGGTGGGGTGATACATAAAACAAGGGTTTCAAATGAGCTGAGATACCGTTCCATAAACCCAATATGTAATAGACAAGACCTACTCCTTGCTCAGAGAACTGGACTCAACACCCCCTATTCACCACACAAGGATATATCTGACTAGTAATAATCTTAAAACCTATGTATTGAAATCTCTCTGTTAGTGTGTGAAGTGGGTGTAAAGCGGCATAAACACAGCAGTGAAAAGCAGCTAAACCCCATTCTAAAAATAAATTACTTTTAAAACCCCATGAAACAAAGACAGTGAAAGAGAGAGAAATTCTTACACAATTCGTTCAGGGGCTGTGATGGAACCTGGATTGACCATATCTAGACCCACAGCTGGATGAGACATAAGGGTGGACACTCTTGGGGCTGAGAGGTTTGGTGAGGTTGGGTGAGTAAACGCAGACCCTTTAAAGTAATACTGCGTGGTACCCATCCCATGGGTCCCAAATCTCCAGGTTCAAGGGCATCTTCCTACATCGAAAACATGCATAGAAACCCAGAATATGGTACACCGTGTGATGGGGAAAGGTTTCTAAAACGCACCTCATTTCTCATCTCCTTGTGCTCGGGTTCGCCATTGCAGCCACTTTACTAGCAATCTCCCTACTTGGAGCATCAGCACCTTTAACCTCCTGTTCCGTACAGGTTGCAATTTGTCCTGAGGATGAACGGGAAGATGTGGAACCAATGAGAGAATAGCTCTTGGTGTTGGGACAGGCACAGGGCACTCTATTTTCCCATCACGAAGAAGAATTAACCACAGGCTCAGCCTGCCCCCCAGAACCAGAACAGGGCCTGAAGCCATCCTGCGCTTTTACGGCCAGCTCCCAAAAAGCGAGTTGTAAAATGGAGCTTCAGGGCACTGCAATTCACAAACCTGTAGAGTTATAAATGATAACTCTCGTCCACAAATATATTGAGGGAAGGCAAAAAAGAGGATTTGAAATCAAGGCAGAATTGCAGGAAACAGATTTCAGGAGGTAGATTCGAATCGCCTTTAAAGCACATGAAAAGCGGCAAAACATTGATAATGATGCCCTTGGCCAAAAAGGGCGTATGCGTTTTTTCCTGAATATATTCAGGAAAAAACGCATACGCCCTTTTTGGCCAACCAAGCAACCTGGAAAGGCAAATCAGCGCTACAAAGAAGTCTCGCTTCCCATCGGTCAAATGGGCCATGCTGAAATAAGGGTCAAAACCAGAAATGCAGGACAGGCCATGGAGAAATGGCAGCCTTGCTACGCTGATGGGCGGGATGTAAATTGCCAACAGCCACTCTGGAGAAGGGTACAGTGAGTCCTGAAACATCTAAAAAACACAGCTTAGAGAGCATAGGGCACTTCCATGCATGGGGGTATAAATTGGGAAAGTTAAAAATCAGCAAGACACAAGCACACCAAAGTTTAGGGCTGCTCTGTTGCCAAGGACCTCCACTTCATTCCACCTTAAATATCCCAGGAAAGATAAAAATGGATAAATAAGTGGTGGTCCTTTTGTACAATGGAATATCACTCAGCCATGAAATCAATGTCCTAAGGCTAGTAGCAGCATGATGAGTGGATTTAGGTACGAGACGATTCTAAGTGAAATAAGTCACACAGAAAAGGACACTTCTCATAAGATATCACTTATACAGGGAAAGTAAACACCGTTACACTTGAACTGAATTACAAAACAGAACAGAGTCACACATGCAGAAACACACTATGGCTGCTTAACAGGAAAGGTGAGGTGGGGTGATACATAAAACAAGGGTTTCAAATGAGCTGAGATACCGTTCCATAAACCCAATATGTAATAGACAAGACCTACTCCTTGCTCAGGGAACTGGACTCAACACCCCCTATTCACCACACAAGGATATATCTGACTAGTAATAATCTTAAAACCTATGTATTGAAATCTCTCTGTTAGTGTGTGAAGTGGGTGTAAAGCGGCATAAACACAGCAGTGAAAAGCAGCTAAACCCCATTCTAAAAATAAATTACTTTTAAAACCCCATGAAACAAAGACAGTGAAAGAGAGAGAAATTCTTACACAATTCGTTCAGGGGCTGTGATGGAACCTGGATTGACCATATCTAGACCCACAGCTGGATGAGACATAAGGGTGGACACTCTTGGGGCTGAGAGGTTTGGTGAGGTTGGGTGAGTAAACGCAGACCCTTTAAAGTAATACTGCGTGGTACCCATCCCATGGGTCCCAAATCTCCAGGTTCAAGGGCATCTTCCTACATCGAAAACATGCATAGAAACCCAGAATATGGTACACCGTGTGATGGGGAAAGGTTTCTAAAACGCACCTCATTTCTCATCTCCTTGTGCTCGGGTTCGCCATTGCAGCCACTTTACTAGCAATCTCCCTACTTGGAGCATCAGCACCTTTAACCTCCTGTTCCGTACAGGTTGCAATTTGTCCTGAGGATGAACGGGAAGATGTGGAACCAATGAGAGACTAGCTCTTGGTGTTGGGACAGGCACAGGGCACTCTATTTTCCCATCACGAAGAAGAATTAACCACAGGCTCAGCCTGCCCCCCAGAACCAGAACAGGGCCTGAAGCCATCCTGCGCTTTTACGGCCAGCTCCCAAAAAGCGAGTTGTAAAATGGAGCTTCAGGGCACTGCAATTCACAAACCTGTAGAGTTATAAATGATAACTCTCGTCCACAAATATATTGAGGGAAGGCAAAAAAGAGGATTTGAAATCAAGGCAGAATTGCAGGAAACAGATTTCAGGAGGTAGATTCGAATCGCCTTTAAAGCACATGAAAAGCGGCAAAACATTAATAATGATGCCCTTGGCCAAAAAGGGCGTATGCGTTTTTTCCTGAATATATTCAGGAAAAAACGCATACGCCCTTTTTGGCCAACCAAGCAACCTGGAAAGGCAAATCAGCGCTACAAAGAAGTCTCGCTTCCCATCGGTCAAATGGGCCATGCTGAAAAAAGGGTCAAAACCAGAAATGCAGGACAGGCCATGGAGAAATGGGAGCCTTGCTACGCTGATGGGCGGGATGTAAATTACCAACAGCCACTCTGGAGAAGGGTACAGTGAGTCCTGAAACATCTAAAAAACAAAGCTTAGAGAGCATAGGGCACTTCCATGCATGGGGGTATAAATTGGGAAAGTTAAAAATCAGCAAGACACAGGAACACCAAAGTTTAGGGCTTCTCTGTTGCCAAGGACCTCCACTTCATTCCACCTTAAATATCCCAGGAAAGATAAAAATGGATAAATAAGTGGTGGTCCTTATGTACAATGGAATATCACTCAGCCATGAAATCAATGTCCTAAGGCAAGTAGCAGCATGATGAGTGGATTTAGGTACGACGATTCTAAGGGAAATAAGTCACACAGAAAAGGACACTTCTCATAAGATATCACTTATACAGGGAAAGTAAAAACCGTTACACTTGAACTGAATTACAAAACAGAACAGAGTCACACATGCAGGAAACACACTATGGCTGCTTAACAGGAAAGGTGAGGTGGGGTGATACATAAAACAAGGGTTTCAAATGAGCTGAGATACCGTTCCATAAACCCAATATGTAATAGACAAGACCTACTCCTTGCTCAGGGAACTGGACTCAACACCCCCTATTCACCACACAAGGATATATCTGACTAGTAATAATCTTAAAACCTATGTATTGAAATCTCTCTGTTAGTGTGTGAAGTGGGTGTAAAGCGGCATAAACACAGCAGTGAAAAGCAGCTAAACCCCATTCTAAAAATAAATTACTTTTAAAACCCCATGAAACAAAGACAGTGAAAGAGAGAGAAATTCTTACACAATTCGTTCAGGGGCTGTGATGGAACCTGGATTGACCATATCTAGATCCACAGCTGGATGAGACATAAGGGTGGACACTCTTGGGGCTGAGAGGTTTGGTGAGGTTGGGTGAGTAAACGCAGACCCTTTAAAGTAATACTGCGTGGTACCCATCCCATGGGTCCCAAATCTCCAGGTTCAAGGGCATCTTTCTACATCGAAAACATGCATAGAAACCCAGAATATGGTACACCGTGTGATGGGGAAAGGTTTCTAAAACGCACCTCATTTCTCATCTCCTTGTGCTCGGGTTCGCCATTGCAGCCACTTTACTAGCAATCTCCCTACTTGGAGCATCAGCACCTTTAACCTCCTGTTCCGTACAGGTTGCAATTTGTCCTGAGGATGAATGGGAAGATGGGGAACCAATGAGAGACTAGCTGTTGGTGTTGGGACAGGCACAGGGCACTCTATTTTCCCATCAGGAAGAAGAATTAACCACAGGCTCAGCCTGCCCCCTGGAACGAGAACAGGGCCTGAAGCCATCCTGCGCTTTTACGGCCAGCTCCCAAAAAGCGAGTTGTAAAATGGAGCTTCAGGGCACTGCAATTCACAAACCTGCAGAGTTATAAATGATAACTCTCGTCCACAAATATATTGAGCGAAGGCAAAAAAGAGGATTTGAAATCAAGGCAGAATTGCAGGAAACAGATTTCAGGAGGTAGATACGAATCGCCTTTAAAGCACATGAAAAGCGGCAAAACATTGATAATGATGCCCTTGGCCAAAAAGGGCGTATGCGTTTTTTCCTGAATATATTCAGGAAAAAACGCATACGCCCTTTTTGGCCAACCAAGCAACCTGGAAAGGCAAATCAGCGCTACAAAGAAGTCTCGCTTCCCATCGGTCAAATGGGCCATGCTGAAAAAAGGGTCAAAACCAGAAATGCAGGACAGGCCATGGAGAAATGGGAGCCTTGCTACGCTGATGGGCGGGATGTAAATTGCCAACAGCCACTCTGGAGAAGGGTACAGTGAGTCCTGAAACATCTAAAAAACACAGCTTAGAGAGCATAGGGCACTTCCATGCATGGGGGTATAAATTGGGAAAGTTAAAAATCAGCAAGACACAGGAACACCAAAGCTTAGGGCTTCTCTGTTGCCAAGGACCTCCACTTCATTCCACCTTAAATATCCCAGGAAAGATAAAAATGGATAAATAAGTGGTGGTCCTTATGTACAATGGAATATCACTCAGCCATGAAATCAATGTCCTAAGGCAAGTAGCAGCATGATGAGTGGATTTAGGTACGACGATTCTAAGGGAAATAAGTCACACAGAAAAGGACACTTCTCATAAGATATCACTTATACAGGGAAAGTAAAAACCGTTACACTTGAACTGAATTACAAAACAGAACAGAGTCACACATGCAGAAAACACACTATGGCTGCTTAACAGGAAAGGTGAGGTGGGGTGATACATAAAACAAGGGTTTCAAATGAGCTGAGATACCGTTCCATAAACCCAATATGTAATAGACAAGACCTACTCCTTGCTCAGGGAACTGGACTCAACACCCCCTATTCACCACACAAGGATATATCTGACTAGTAATAATCTTAAAACCTATGTATTGAAATCTCTCTGTTAGTGTGTGAAGTGGGTGTAAAGCGGCATAAACACAGCAGTGAAAAGCAGCTAAACCCCATTCTAAAAATAAATTACTTTTAAAACCCCATGAAACAAAGACAGTGAAAGAGAGAGAAATTCTTACACAATTCGTTCAGGGGCTGTGATGGAACCTGGATTGACCATATCTAGACCCACAGCTGGATGAGACATAAGGGTGGACACTCTTGGGGCTGAGAGGTTTGGTGAGGTTGGGTGAGTAAACACAGACCCTTTAAAGTAATACTGCGTGGTACCCATCCCATGGGTCCCAAATCTCCAGGTTCAAGGGCATCTTCCTACATCGAAAACATGCATAGAAACCCAGAATATGGTACACCGTGTGATGGGGAAAGGTTTCTAAAACGCACCTCATTTCTCATCTCCTTGTGCTCGGGTTCGCCATTGCAGCCACTTTACTAGCAATCTCCCTACTTGGAGCATCAGCACCTTTAACCTCCTGTTCCGTACAGGTTGCAATTTGTCCTGAGGATGAACGGGAAGATGGGGAACCAATGAGAGACTAGCTCTTGGTGTTGGGACAGGCACAGGGCACTCTATTTTCCCATCACGAAGAAGAATTAACCACAGGCTCAGCCTGCCCCCCAGAACCAGAACAGGGCCTGAAGCCATCCTGCGCTTTTACGGCCAGCTCCCAAAAAGCGAGTTGTAAAATGGAGCTTCAGGGCACTGCAATTCACAAACCTGTAGAGTTATAAATGATAACTCTCGTCCAGAAATATATTGAGGGAAGGCAAAAAAAGAGGATTTGAAATCAAGGCAGAATTGCAGGAAACAGATTTCAGGAGGTAGATTCGAATCGCCTTTAAAGCACATGAAAAGCGGCAAAACATTGATAATGATGCCCTTGGCCAAAAAGGGCGTATGCGTTTTTTCCTGAATATATTCAGGAAAAAACGCATACGCCCTTTTTGGCCAACCAAGCAACCTGGAAAGGCAAATCAGCGCTACAAAGAAGTCTCGCTTCCCATCGGTCAAATGGGCCATGCTGAAATAAGTGTCAAAACCAGAAATGCAGGACAGGCCATGGAGAAATGGCAGCCTTGCTACGCTGATGGGCGGGATGTAAATTGCCAACAGCCACTCTGGAGAAGGGTACAGTGTGTCCTGAAACATCTAAAAAACACAGCTTAGAGAGCATAGGGCACTTCCATGCATGGGGGTATAAATTGGGAAAGTTAAAAATCAGCAAGACACAGGAACACCAAAGTTTAGGGCTGCTCTGTTGCCAAGGACCTCCACTTCATTCCACCTTAAATATCCCAGGAAAGATAAAAATGGATAAATAAGTGGTGGTCCTTATGTACAATGGAATATCACTCAGCCATGAAATCAATGTCCTAAGGCTAGGAGCAGCATGATGAGTGGATTTAGGTACGAGACGATTCTAAGTGAAATAAGTCACACAGAAAAGGACATTTCTCATAAGATATCACTTATACAGGGAAAGTAAACACCGTTACACTTGAACTGAATTACAAAACAGAACAGAGTCACACATGCAGAAAACACACTATGGCTGCTTAACAGGAAAGGTGAGGTGGGGTGATACATAAAACAAGGGTTACAAATGAGCTGAGATACCGTTCCATAAACCCAATATGTAATAGACAAGACCTACTCCTTGCTCAGAGAACTGGACTCAACACCCCCTATTCACCACACAAGGATATATCTGACTAGTAATAATCTTAAAACCTATGTATTGAAATCTCTCTGTTAGTGTGTGAAGTGGGTGTAAAGCGGCATAAACACAGCAGTGAAAAGCAGCTAAACCCCATTCTAAAAATAAATTACTTTTAAAACCCCATGAAACAAAGACAGTGAAAGAGAGAGAAATTCTTACACAATTCGTTCAGGGGCTGTGATGGAACCTGGATTGACCATATCTAGACCCACAGCTGGATGAGACATAAGGGTGGACACTCTTGGGGCTGAGAGGTTTGGTGAGGTTGGGTGAGTAAACGCAGACCCTTTAAAGTAATACTGCGTGGTACCAATCCCATGGGTCCCAAATCTCCAGGTTTAAGGGCATCTTCCTACATCGAAAACATGCATAGAAACCCAGAATATGGTACACCGTGTGATGGGGAAAGGTTTCTAAAACGCACCTCATTTCTCATCTCCTTGTGCTCGGGTTCGCCATTGCAGCCACTTTACTAGCAATCTCCCTACTTGGAGCATCAGCACCTTTAACCTCCTGTTCCGTACAGGTTGCAATTTGTCCTGAGGATGAACGGGAAGATGGGGAACCAATGAGAGACTAGCTCTTGGTGTTGGGACAGGCACAGGGCACTCTATTTTCCCATCACGAAGAAGAATTAACCACAGGCTCAGCCTGCCCCCCAGAACCAGAACAGGGCCTGAAGCCATCCTGCGCTTTTACGGCCAGCTCCCAAAAAGCGAGTTGTAAAATGGAGCTTCAGGGCACTGCAATTCACAAACCTGTAGAGTTATAAATGATAACTCTCGTCCACAAATATATTGAGGGAAGGCAAAAAAGAGGATTTGAAATCAAGGCAGAATTGCAGGAAACAGATTTCAGGAGGTAGATTCGAATCGCCTTTAAAGCACATGAAAAGCGGCAAAACATTGATAATGATGCCCTTGGCCAAAAAGGGCGTATGCGTTTTTTCCTGAATATATTCAGGAAAAAACGCATACGCCCTTTTTGGCCAACCAAGCAACCTGGAAAGGCAAATCAGCGCTACAAAGAAGTCTCGCTTCCCATCGGTCAAATGGGCCATGCTGAAATAAGTGTCAAAACCAGAAATGCAGGACAGGCCATGGAGAAATGGCAGCCTTGCTACGCTGATGGGCGGGATGTAAATTGCCAACAGCCACTCTGGAGAAGGGTACAGTGTGTCCTGAAACATCTAAAAAACACAGCTTAGAGAGCATAGGGCACTTCCATGCATGGGGGTATAAATTGGGAAAGTTAAAAATCAGCAAGACACAGGAACACCAAAGTTTAGGGCTGCTCTGTTGCCAAGGACCTCCACTTCATTCCACCTTAAATATCCCAGGAAAGATAAAAATGGATAAATAAGTGGTGGTCCTTATGTACAATGGAATATCACTCAGCCATGAAATCAATGTCCTAAGGCTAGGAGCAGCATGATGAGTGGATTTAGGTACGAGACGATTCTAAGTGAAATAAGTCACACAGAAAAGGACATTTCTCATAAGATATCACTTATACAGGGAAAGTAAACACCGTTACACTTGAACTGAATTACAAAACAGAACAGAGTCACACATGCAGAAAACACACTATGGCTGCTTAACAGGAAAGGTGAGGTGGGGTGATACATAAAACAAGGGTTACAAATGAGCTGAGATACCGTTCCATAAACCCAATATGTAATAGACAAGACCTACTCCTTGCTCAGAGAACTGGACTCAACACCCCCTATTCACCACACAAGGATATATCTGACTAGTAATAATCTTAAAACCTATGTATTGAAATCTCTCTGTTAGTGTGTGAAGTGGGTGTAAAGCGGCATAAACACAGCAGTGAAAAGCAGCTAAACCCCATTCTAAAAATAAATTACTTTTAAAACCCCATGAAACAAAGACAGTGAAAGAGAGAGAAATTCTTACACAATTCGTTCAGGGGCTGTGATGGAACCTGGATTGACCATATCTAGACCCACAGCTGGATGAGACATAAGGGTGGACACTCTTGGGGCTGAGAGGTTTGGTGAGGTTGGGTGAGTAAACGCAGACCCTTTAAAGTAATACTGCGTGGTACCAATCCCATGGGTCCCAAATCTCCAGGTTTAAGGGCATCTTCCTACATCGAAAACATGCATAGAAACCCAGAATATGGTACACCGTGTGATGGGGAAAGGTTTCTAAAACGCACCTCATTTCTCATCTCCTTGTGCTCGGGTTCGCCATTGCAGCCACTTTACTAGCAATCTCCCTACTTGGAGCATCAGCACCTTTAACCTCCTGTTCCGTACAGGTTGCAATTTGTCCTGAGGATGAATGGGAAGATGGGGAACCAATGAGAGACTAGCTGTTGGTGTTGGGACAGGCACAGGGCACTCTATTTTCCCATCAGGAAGAAGAATTAACCACAGGCTCAGCCTGCCCCCCGGAACCAGAACAGGGCCTGAAGCCATCCTGCGCTTTTACGGCCAGCTCCCAAAAAGCGAGTGGTAAAATGGAGCTTCAGGGCACTGCAATTCACAAACCTGCAGAGTTATAAATGATAACTCTCGTCCACAAATATATTGAGGGAAGGCAAAAAAGAGGATTTGAAATCAAGGCAGAATTGCAGGAAACAGATTTCAGGAGGTAGATTCGAATCGCCTTTAAAGCACATGAAAAGCGGCAAAACATTGATAATGATGCCCTTGGCCAAAAAGGGCGTATGCGTTTTTTCCTGAATATATTCAGGAAAAAACGCATACGCCCTTTTTGGCCAACCAAGCAACCTGGAAAGGCAAATCAGCGCTACAAAGAAGTCTCGCTTCCCATCGGTCAAATGGGCCATGCTGAAAAAAGTGTCAAAACCAGAAATGCAGGACAGGCCATGGAGAAATGGGAGCCTTGCTACGCTGATGGGCGGGATGTAAATTGCCAACAGCCACTCTGGAGAAGGGTACAGTGAGTCCTGAAACATCTAAAAAACACAGCTTAGAGAGCATAGGGCACTTCCATGCATGGGGGTATAAATTGGGAAAGTTAAAAATCAGCAAGACACAGGAACACCAAAGTTTAGGGCTTCTCTGTTGCCAAGGACCTCCACTTCATTCCACCTTAAATATCCCAGGAAAGATAAAAATGGATAAATAAGTGGTGGTCCTTATGTACAATGGAATATCACTCAGCCATGAAATCAATGTCCTAAGGCAAGTAGCAGCATGATGAGTGGATTTAGGTACGACGATTCTAAGGGAAATAAGTCACACAGAAAAGGACACTTCTCATAAGATATCACTTATACAGGGAAAGTAAAAACCGTTACACTTGAACTGAATTACAAAACAGAACAGAGTCACACATGCAGAAAACACACTATGGCTGCTTAACAGGAAAGGTGAGGTGGGGTGATACATAAAACAAGGGTTTCAAATGAGCTGAGATACCGTTCCATAAACCCAATATGTAATAGACAAGACCTACTCCTTGCTCAGAGAACTGGACTCAACACCCCCTATTCACCACACAAGGATATATCTGACTAGTAATAATCTTAAAACCTATGTATTGAAATCTCTCTGTTAGTGTGTGAAGTGGGTGTAAAGCGGCATAAACACAGCAGTGAAAAGCAGCTAAACCCCATTCTAAAAATAAATTACTTTTAAAACCCCATGAAACAAAGACAGTGAAAGAGAGAGAAATTCTTACACAATTCGTTCAGGGGCTGTGATGGAACCTGGATTGACCATATCTAGACCCACAGCTGGATGAGACATAAGGGTGGACACTCTTGGGGCTGAGAGGTTTGGTGAGGTTGGGTGAGTAAACGCAGACCCTTTAAAGTAATACTGCGTGGTACCCATCCCATGGGTCCCAAATCTCCAGGTTCAAGGGCATCTTCCTACATCGAAAACATGCATAGAAACCCAGAATATGGTACACCGTGTGATGGGGAAAGGTTTCTAAAACGCACCTCATTTCTCATCTCCTTGTGCTCGGGTTCGCCATTGCAGCCACTTTACTAGCAATCTCCCTACTTGGAGCATCAGCACCTTTAACCTCCTGTTCCGTACAGGTTGCAATTTGTCCTGAGGATGAATGGGAAGATGGGGAACCAATGAGAGACTAGCTGTTGGTGTTGGGACAGGCACAGGGCACTCTATTTTCCCAGCAGGAAGAAGAATTAACCACAGGCTCAGCCTGCCCCCTGGAACGAGAACAGGGCCTGAAGCCATCCTGCGCTTTTACGGCCAGCTCCCAAAAAGCGAGTTGTAAAATGGAGCTTCAGGGCACTGCAATTCACAAACCTGCAGAGTTATAAATGATAACTCTCGTCCACAAATATATTGAGGGAAGGCAAAAAAGAGGATTTGAAATCAAGGCAGAATTGCAGGAAACAGATTTCAGGAGGTAGATACGAATCGCCTTTAAAGCACATGAAAAGCGGCAAAACATTGATAATGATGCCCTTGGCCAAAAAGGGCGTATGCGTTTTTTCCTGAATATATTCAGGAAAAAACGCATACGCCCTTTTTGGCCAACCAAGCAACCTGGAAAGGCAAATCAGCGCTACAAAGAAGTCTCGCTTCCCATCGGTCAAATGGGCCATGCTGAAAAAAGGGTCAAAACCAGAAATGCAGGACAGGCCATGGAGAAATGGGAGCCTTGCTACGCTGATGGGCGGGATGTAAATTGCCAACAGCCACTCTGGAGAAGGGTACAGTGAGTCCTGAAACATCTAAAAAACACAGCTTAGAGAGCATAGGGCACTTCCATGCATGGGGGTATAAATTGGGAAAGTTAAAAATCAGCAAGACAAAAGCACACCAAAGTTTAGGGCTGCTCTGTTGCCAAGGACCTCCACTTCATTCCACCTTAAATATCCCAGGAAAGATAAAAATGGATAAATAAGTGGTGGTCCTTATGTACAATGGAATATCACTCAGCCATGAAATCAATGTCCTAAGGCTAGTAGCAGCATGATGAGTGGATTTAGGTACGAGACGATTCTAAGTGAAATAAGTCACACAGAAAAGGACACTTCTCATAAGATATCACTTATACAGGGAAAGTAAAAACCGTTACACTTGAACTGAATTACAAAACAGAACAGAGTCACACATGCAGAAAACACACTATGGCTGCTTAACAGGAAAGGTCAGGTGGGGTGATACATAAAACAAGGGTTTCAAATGAGCTGAGATACCGTTCCATAAACCCAATATGTAATAGACAAGACCTACTCCTTGCTCAGAGAACTGGACTCAACACCCCCTATTCACCACACAAGGATATATCTGACTAGTAATAATCTTAAAACCTATGTATTGAAATCTCTCTGTTAGTGTGTGAAGTGGGTGTAAAGCGGCATAAACACAGCAGTGAAAAGCAGCTAAACCCCATTCTAAAAATAAATTACTTTTAAAACCCCAGGAAACAAAGACAGTGAAAGAGAGAGAAATTCTTACACAATTCGTTCAGGGGCTGTGATGGAACCTGGATTGACCATATCTAGACCCACAGCTGGATGAGACATAAGGGTGGACACTCTTGGGGCTGAGAGGTTTGGTGAAGTTGGGTGAGTAAACGCAGACCCTTTAAAGTAATACTGCGTGGTACCCATCCCATGGGTCCCAAATCTCCAGGTTCAAGGGCATCTTCCTACATCGAAAACATGCATAGAAACCCAGAATATGGTACACCGTGTGATGGGGAAAGGTTTCTAAAACGCACCTCATTTCTCATCTCCTTGTGCTCGGGTTCGCCATTGCAGCCACTTTACTAGCAATCTCCCTACTTGGAGCATCAGCACCTTTAACCTCCTGTTCCGTACAGGTTGCAATTTGTCCTGAGGATGAATGGGAAGATGGGGAACCAATGAGAGACTAGCTGTTGGTGTTGGGACAGGCACAGGGCACTCTATTTTCCCATCACGAAGAAGAATTAACCACAGGCTCAGCCTGCCCCCTGGAACGAGAACAGGGCCTGAAGCCATCCTGCGCTTTTACGGCCAGCTCCCAAAAAGCGAGTTGTAAAATGGAGCTTCAGGGCACTGCAATTCACAAACCTGCAGAGTTATAAATGATAACTCTCGTCCACAAATATATTGAGGGAAGGCAAAAAAGAGGATTTGAAATCAAGGCAGAATTGCAGGAAACAGATTTCAGGAGGTAGATACGAATCGCCTTTAAAGCACATGAAAAGCGGCAAAACATTGATAATGATGCCCTTGGCCAAAAAGGGCGTATGCGTTTTTTCCTGAATATATTCAGGAAAAAACGCATACGCCCTTTTTGGCCAACCAAGCAACCTGGAAAGGCAAATCAGCGCTACAAAGAAGTCTCGCTTCCCATCGGTCAAATGGGCCATGCTGAAAAAAGGGTCAAAACCAGAAATGCAGGACAGGCCATGGAGAAATGGGAGCCTTGCTACGCTGATGGGCGGGATGTAAATTGCCAACAGCCACTCTGGAGAAGGGTACAGTGAGTCCTGAAACATCTAAAAAACACAGCTTAGAGAGCATAGGGCACTTCCATGCATGGGGGTATAAATTGGGAAAGTTAAAAATCAGCAAGACAAAAGCACACCAAAGTTTAGGGCTGCTCTGTTGCCAAGGACCTCCACTTCATTCCACCTTAAATATCCCAGGAAAGATAAAAATGGATAAATAAGTGGTGGTCCTTATGTACAATGGAATATCACTCAGCCATGAAATCAATGTCCTAAGGCTAGTAGCAGCATGATGAGTGGATTTAGGTACGAGACGATTCTAAGTGAAATAAGTCACACAGAAAAGGACACTTCTCATAAGATATCACTTATACAGGGAAAGTAAAAACCGTTACACTTGAACTGAATTACAAAACAGAACAGAGTCACACATGCAGAAAACACACTATGGCTGCTTAACAGGAAAGGTCAGGTGGGGTGATACATAAAACAAGGGTTTCAAATGAGCTGAGATACCGTTCCATAAACCCAATATGTAATAGACAAGACCTACTCCTTGCTCAGAGAACTGGACTCAACACCCCCTATTCACCACACAAGGATATATCTGACTAGTAATAATCTTAAAACCTATGTATTGAAATCTCTCTGTTAGTGTGTGAAGTGGGTGTAAAGCGGCATAAACACAGCAGTGAAAAGCAGCTAAACCCCATTCTAAAAATAAATTACTTTTAAAACCCCAGGAAACAAAGACAGTGAAAGAGAGAGAAATTCTTACACAATTCGTTCAGGGGCTGTGATGGAACCTGGATTGACCATATCTAGACCCACAGCTGGATGAGACATAAGGGTGGACACTCTTGGGGCTGAGAGGTTTGGTGAAGTTGGGTGAGTAAACGCAGACCCTTTAAAGTAATACTGCGTGGTACCCATCCCATGGGTCCCAAATCTCCAGGTTCAAGGGCATCTTCCTACATCGAAAACATGCATAGAAACCCAGAATATGGTACACCGTGTGATGGGGAAAGGTTTCTAAAACGCACCTCATTTCTCATCTCCTTGTGCTCGGGTTCGCCATTGCAGCCACTTTACTAGCAATCTCCCTACTTGGAGCATCAGCACCTTTAACCTCCTGTTCCGTACAGGTTGCAATTTGTCCTGAGGATGAACGGGAAGATGTGGAACCAATGAGAGACTAGCTCTTGGTGTTGGGACAGGCACAGGGCACTCTATTTTCCCATCACGAAGAAGAATTAACCACAGGCTCAGCCTGCCCCCCAGAACCAGAACAGGGCCTGAAGCCATCCTGCGCTTTTACGGCCAGCTCCCAAAAAGCGAGTTGTAAAATGGAGCTTCAGGGCACTGCAATTCACAAACCTGTAGAGTTATAAATGATAACTCTCGTCCACAAATATATTGAGGGAAGGCAAAAAAGAGGATTTGAAATCAAGGCAGAATTGCAGGAAACAGATTTCAGGAGGTAGATTCGAATCGCCTTTAAAGCACATGAAAAGCGGCAAAACATTGATAATGATGCCCTTGGCCAAAAAGGGCGTATGCGTTTTTTCCTGAATATATTCAGGAAAAAACGCATACGCCCTTTTTGGCCAACCAAGCAACCTGGAAAGGCAAATCAGCGCTACAAAGAAGTCTCGCTTCCCATCGGTCAAATGGGCCATGCTGAAATAAGTGTCAAAACCAGAAATGCAGGACAGGCCATGGAGAAATGGCAGCCTTGCTACGCTGATGGGCGGGATGTAAATTGCCAACAGCCACTCTGGAGAAGGGTACAGTGTGTCCTGAAACATCTAAAAAACACAGCTTAGAGAGCATAGGGCACATCCATGCATGGGGGTATAAATTGGGAAAGTTAAAAATCAGCAAGACACAAGCACACCAAAGTTTAGGGCTGCTCTGTTGCCAAGGACCTCCACTTCATTCCACCTTAAATATCCCAGGAAAGATAAAAATGGGTAAATAAGTGGTGGTCCTTATGTACAATGGAATATCACTCAGCCATGAAATCAATGTCCTAAGGCTAGTAGCAGCATGATGAGTGGATTTAGGTACGAGACGATTCTAAGTGAAATAAGTCACACAGAAAAGGACACTTCTCATAAGATATCACTTATACAGGGAAAGTAAACACCGTTACACTTGAACTGAATTACAAAACAGAACAGAGTCACACATGCAGAAACACACTATGGCTGCTTAACAGGAAAGGTGAGGTGGGGTGATACATAAAACAAGGGTTTCAAATGAGCTGAGATACCGTTCCATAAACCCAATATGTAATAGACAAGACCTACTCCTTGCTCAGGGAACTGGACTCAACACCCCCTATTCACCACACAAGGATATATCTGACTAGTAATAATCTTAAAACCTATGTATTGAAATCTCTCTGTTAGTGTGTGAAGTGGGTGTAAAGCGGCATAAACACAGCAGTGAAAAGCAGCTAAACCCCATTCTAAAAATAAATTACTTTTAAAACCCCATGAAACAAAGACAGTGAAAGAGAGAGAAATTCTTACACAATTCGTTCAGGGGCTGTGATGGAACCTGGATTGACCATATCTAGACCCACAGCTGGATGAGACATAAGGGTGGACACTCTTGGGGCTGAGAGGTTTGTTGAGGTTGGGTGAGTAAACGCAGACCCTTTAAAGTAATACTGCGTGGTACCCATCCCATGGGTCCCAAATCTCCAGGTTCAAGGGCATCTTCCTACATCGAAAACATGCATAGAAACCCAGAATATGGTACACCGTGTGATGGGGAAAGGTTTCTAAAACGCACCTCATTTCTCATCTCCTTGTGCTCGGGTTCGCCATTGCAGCCACTTTACTAGCAATCTCCCTACTTGGAGCATCAGCACCTTTAGCCTCCTGTTCCGTACAGGTTGCAATTTGTCCTGAGGATGAATGGGAAGATGGGGAACCAATGAGAGACTAGCTGTTGGTGTTGGGACAGGCACAGGGCACTCTATTTTCCCATCAGGAAGAAGAATTAACCACAGGCTCAGCCTGCCCCCTGGAACGAGAACAGGGCCTGAAGCCATCCTGCGCTTTTACGGCCAGCTCCCAAAAAGCGAGTTGTAAAATGGAGCTTCAGGGCACTGCAATTCACAAACCTGCAGAGTTATAAATGATAACTCTCGTCCACAAATATATTGAGGGAAGGCAAAAAAGAGGATTTGAAATCAAGGCAGAATTGCAGGAAACAGATTTCAGGAGGTAGATACGAATCGCCTTTAAAGCACATGAAAAGCGGCAAAACATTGATAATGATGCCCTTGGCCAAAAAGGGCGTATGCGTTTTTTCCTGAATATATTCAGGAAAAAACGCATACGCCCTTTTTGGCCAACCAAGCAACCTGGAAAGGCAAATCAGCGCTACAAAGAAGTCTCGCTTCCCATCGGTCAAATGGGCCATGCTGAAAAAAGGGTCAAAACCAGAAATGCAGGACAGGCCATGGAGAAATGGGAGCCTTGCTACGCTGATGGGCGGGATGTAAATTGCCAACAGCCACTCTGGAGAAGGGTACAGTGAGTCCTGAAACATCTAAAAAACACAGCTTAGAGAGCATAGGGCACTTCCATGCATGGGGGTATAAATTGGGAAAGTTAAAAATCAGCAAGACACAGGAACACCAAAGTTTAGGGCTTCTCTGTTGCCAAGGACCTCCACTTCATTCCACCTTAAATATCCCAGGAAAGATAAAAATGGATAAATAAGTGGTGGTCCTTATGTACAATGGAATATCACTCAGCCATGAAATCAATGTCCTAAGGCAAGTAGCAGCATGATGAGTGGATTTAGGTACGACGATTCTAAGGGAAATAAGTCACACAGAAAAGGACACTTCTCATAAGATATCACTTATACAGGGAAAGTAAAAACCGTTACACTTGAACTGAATTACAAAACAGAACAGAGTCACACATGCAGAAAACACACTATGGCTGCTTAACAGGAAAGGTGAGGTGGGGTGATACATAAAACAAGGGTTTCAAATGAGCTGAGATACCGTTCCATAAACCCAATATGTAATAGACAAGACCTACTCCTTGCTCAGGGAACTGGACTCAACACCCCCTATTCACCACACAAGGATATATCTGACTAGTAATAATCTTAAAACCTATGTATTGAAATCTCTCTGTTAGTGTGTGAAGTGGGTGTAAAGCGGCATAAACACAGCAGTGAAAAGCAGCTAAACCCCATTCTAAAAATAAATTACTTTTAAAACCCCATGAAACAAAGACAGTGAAAGAGAGAGAAATTCTTACACAATTCGTTCAGGGGCTGTGATGGAACCTGGATTGACCATATCTAGACCCACAGCTGGATGAGACATAAGGGTGGACACTCTTGGGGCTGAGAGGTTTGGTGAGGTTGGGTGAGTAAACGCAGACCCTTTAAAGTAATACTGCGTGGTACCCATCCCATGGGTCCCAAATCTCCAGGTTCAAGGGCATCTTCCTACATCGAAAACATGCATAGAAACCCAGAATATGGTACACCGTGTGATGGGGAAAGGTTTCTAAAACGCACCTCATTTCTCATCTCCTTGTGCTCGGGTTCGCCATTGCAGCCACTTTACTAGCAATCTCCCTACTTGGAGCATCAGCACCTTTAACCTCCTGTTCCGTACAGGTTGCAATTTGTCCTGAGGATGAATGGGAAGATGGGGAACCAATGAGAGACTAGCTGTTGGTGTTGGGACAGGCACAGGGCACTCTATTTTCCCAGCAGGAAGAAGAATTAACCACAGGCTCAGCCTGCCCCCTGGAACGAGAACAGGGCCTGAAGCCATCCTGCGCTTTTACGGCCAGCTCCCAAAAAGCGAGTTGTAAAATGGAGCTTCAGGGCACTGCAATTCACAAACCTGCAGAGTTATAAATGATAACTCTCGTCCACAAATATATTGAGGGAAGGCAAAAAAGAGGATTTGAAATCAAGGCAGAATTGCAGGAAACAGATTTCAGGAGGTAGATACGAATCGCCTTTAAAGCACATGAAAAGCGGCAAAACATTGATAATGATGCCCTTGGCCAAAAAGGGCGTATGCGTTTTTTCCTGAATATATTCAGGAAAAAACGCATACGCCCTTTTTGGCCAACCAAGCAACCTGGAAAGGCAAATCAGCGCTACAAAGAAGTCTCGCTTCCCATCGGTCAAATGGGCCATGCTGAAAAAAGGGTCAAAACCAGAAATGCAGGACAGGCCATGGAGAAATGGGAGCCTTGCTACGCTGATGGGCGGGATGTAAATTGCCAACAGCCACTCTGGAGAAGGGTACAGTGAGTCCTGAAACATCTAAAAAACACAGCTTAGAGAGCATAGGGCACTTCCATGCATGGGGGTATAAATTGGGAAAGTTAAAAATCAGCAAGACAAAAGCACACCAAAGTTTAGGGCTGCTCTGTTGCCAAGGACCTCCACTTCATTCCACCTTAAATATCCCAGGAAAGATAAAAATGGATAAATAAGTGGTGGTCCTTATGTACAATGGAATATCACTCAGCCATGAAATCAATGTCCTAAGGCTAGTAGCAGCATGATGAGTGGATTTAGGTACGAGACGATTCTAAGTGAAATAAGTCACACAGAAAAGGACACTTCTCATAAGATATCACTTATACAGGGAAAGTAAAAACCGTTACACTTGAACTGAATTACAAAACAGAACAGAGTCACACATGCAGAAAACACACTATGGCTGCTTAACAGGAAAGGTCAGGTGGGGTGATACATAAAACAAGGGTTTCAAATGAGCTGAGATACCGTTCCATAAACCCAATATGTAATAGACAAGACCTACTCCTTGCTCAGGGAACTGGACTCAACACCCCCTATTCACCACACAAGGATATATCTGACTAGTAATAATCTTAAAACCTATGTATTGAAATCTCTCTGTTAGTGTGTGAAGTGGGTGTAAAGCGGCATAAACACAGCAGTGAAAAGCAGCTAAACCCCATTCTAAAAATAAATTACTTTTAAAACCCCAGGAAACAAAGACAGTGAAAGAGAGAGAAATTCTTACACAATTCGTTCAGGGGCTGTGATGGAACCTGGATTGACCATATCTAGACCCACAGCTGGATGAGACATAAGGGTGGACACTCTTGGGGCTGAGAGGTTTGGTGAGGTTGGGTGAGTAAACGCAGACCCTTTAAAGTAATACTGCGTGGTACCCATCCCATGGGTCCCAAATCTCCAGGTTCAAGGGCATCTTCCTACATCGAAAACATGCATAGAAACCCAGAATATGGTACACCGTGTGATGGGGAAAGGTTTCTAAAACGCACCTCATTTCTCATCTCCTTGTGCTCGGGTTCGCCATTGCAGCCACTTTACTAGCAATCTCCCTACTTGGAGCATCAGCACCTTTAACCTCCTGTTCCGTACAGGTTGCAATTTGTCCTGAGGATGAACGGGAAGATGTGGAACCAATGAGAGACTAGCTCTTGGTGTTGGGACAGGCACAGGGCACTCTATTTTCCCATCACGAAGAAGAATTAACCACAGGCTCAGCCTGCCCCCCGGAACCAGAACAGGGCCTGAAGCCATCCTGCGCTTTTACGGCCAGCTCCCAAAAAGCGAGTTGTAAAATGGAGCTTCAGGGCACTGCAATTCACAAACCTGTAGAGTTATAAATGATAACTCTCGTCCACAAATATATTGAGGGAAGGCAAAAAAGAGGATTTGAAATCAAGGCAGAATTGCAGGAAACAGATTTCAGGAGGTAGATTCGAATCGCCTTTAAAGCACATGAAAAGCGGCAAAACATTGATAATGATGCCCTTGGCCAAAAAGGGCGTATGCGTTTTTTCCTGAATATATTCAGGAAAAAACGCATACGCCCTTTTTGGCCAACCAAGCAACCTGGAAAGGCAAATCAGCGCTACAAAGAAGTCTCGCTTCCCATCGGTCAAATGGGCCATGCTGAAATAAGTGTCAAAACCAGAAATGCAGGACAGGCCATGGAGAAATGGCAGCCTTGCTACGCTGATGGGCGGGATGTAAATTGCCAACAGCCACTCTGGAGAAGGGTACAGTGTGTCCTGAAACATCTAAAAAACACAGCTTAGAGAGCATAGGGCACATCCATGCATGGGGGTATAAATTGGGAAAGTTAAAAATCAGCAAGACACAAGCACACCAAAGTTTAGGGCTGCTCTGTTGCCAAGGACCTCCACTTCATTCCACCTTAAATATCCCAGGAAAGATAAAAATGGGTAAATAAGTGGTGGTCCTTATGTACAATGGAATATCACTCAGCCATGAAATCAATGTCCTAAGGCTAGTAGCAGCATGATGAGTGGATTTAGGTACGAGACGATTCTAAGTGAAATAAGTCACACAGAAAAGGACTCTTCTCATAAGATATCACTTATACAGGGAAAGTAAACACCGTTACACTTGAACTGAATTACAAAACAGAACAGAGTCACACATGCAGAAACACACTATGGCTGCTTAACAGGAAAGGTGAGGTGGGGTGATACATAAAACAAGGGTTTCAAATGAGCTGAGATACCGTTCCATAAACCCAATATGTAATAGACAAGACCTACTCCTTGCTCAGGGAACTGGACTCAACACCCCCTATTCACCACACAAGGATATATCTGACTAGTAATAATCTTAAAACCTATGTATTGAAATCTCTCTGTTAGTGTGTGAAGTGGGTGTAAAGCGGCATAAACACAGCAGTGAAAAGCAGCTAAACCCCATTCTAAAAATAAATTACTTTTAAAACCCCATGAAACAAAGACAGTGAAAGAGAGAGAAATTCTTACACAATTCGTTCAGGGGCTGTGATGGAACCTGGATTGACCATATCTAGACCCACAGCTGGATGAGACATAAGGGTGGACACTCTTGGGGCTGAGAGGTTTGTTGAGGTTGGGTGAGTAAACGCAGACCCTTTAAAGTAATACTGCGTGGTACCCATCCCATGGGTCCCAAATCTCCAGGTTCAAGGGCATCTTCCTACATCGAAAACATGCATAGAAACCCAGAATATGGTACACCGTGTGATGGGGAAAGGTTTCTAAAACGCACCTCATTTCTCATCTCCTTGTGCTCGGGTTCGCCATTGCAGCCACTTTACTAGCAATCTCCCTACTTGGAGCATCAGCACCTTTAACCTCCTGTTCCGTACAGGTTGCAATTTGTCCTGAGGATGAATGGGAAGATGGGGAACCAATGAGAGACTAGCTGTTGGTGTTGGGACAGGCACAGGGCACTCTATTTTCCCAGCAGGAAGAAGAATTAACCACAGGCTCAGCCTGCCCCCTGGAACGAGAACAGGGCCTGAAGCCATCCTGCGCTTTTACGGCCAGCTCCCAAAAAGCGAGTTGTAAAATGGAGCTTCAGGGCACTGCAATTCACAAACCTGCAGAGTTATAAATGATAACTCTCGTCCACAAATATATTGAGGGAAGGCAAAAAAGAGGATTTGAAATCAAGGCAGAATTGCAGGAAACAGATTTCAGGAGGTAGATACGAATCGCCTTTAAAGCACATGAAAAGCGGCAAAACATTGATAATGATGCCCTTGGCCAAAAAGGGCGTATGCGTTTTTTCCTGAATATATTCAGGAAAAAACGCATACGCCCTTTTTGGCCAACCAAGCAACCTGGAAAGGCAAATCAGCGCTACAAAGAAGTCTCGCTTCCCATCGGTCAAATGGGCCATGCTGAAAAAAGGGTCAAAACCAGAAATGCAGGACAGGCCATGGAGAAATGGGAGCCTTGCTACGCTGATGGGCGGGATGTAAATTGCCAACAGCCACTCTGGAGAAGGGTACAGTGAGTCCTGAAACATCTAAAAAACACAGCTTAGAGAGCATAGGGCACTTCCATGCATGGGGGTATAAATTGGGAAAGTTAAAAATCAGCAAGACAAAAGCACACCAAAGTTTAGGGCTGCTCTGTTGCCAAGGACCTCCACTTCATTCCACCTTAAATATCCCAGGAAAGATAAAAATGGATAAATAAGTGGTGGTCCTTATGTACAATGGAATATCACTCAGCCATGAAATCAATGTCCTAAGGCTAGTAGCAGCATGATGAGTGGATTTAGGTACGAGACGATTCTAAGTGAAATAAGTCACACAGAAAAGGACACTTCTCATAAGATATCACTTATACAGGGAAAGTAAAAACCGTTACACTTGAACTGAATTACAAAACAGAACGGAGTCACACATGCAGAAAACACACTATGGCTGCTTAACAGGAAAGGTCAGGTGGGGTGATACATAAAACAAGGGTTTCAAATGAGCTGAGATACCGTTCCATAAACCCAATATGTAATAGACAAGACCTACTCCTTGCTCAGAGAACTGGACTCAACACCCCCTATTCACCACACAAGGATATATCTGACTAGTAATAATCTTAAAACCTATGTATTGAAATCTCTCTGTTAGTGTGTGAAGTGGGTGTAAAGCGGCATAAACACAGCAGTGAAAAGCAGCTAAACCCCATTCTAAAAATAAATTACTTTTAAAACCCCAGGAAACAAAGACAGTGAAAGAGAGAGAAATTCTTACACAATTCGTTCAGGGGCTGTGATGGAACCTGGATTGACCATATCTAGACCCACAGCTGGATGAGACATAAGGGTGGACACTCTTGGGGCTGAGAGGTTTGGTGAAGTTGGGTGAGTAAACGCAGACCCTTTAAAGTAATACTGCGTGGTACCCATCCCATGGGTCCCAAATCTCCAGGTTCAAGGGCATCTTCCTACATCGAAAACATGCATAGAAACCCAGAATATGGTACACCGTGTGATGGGGAAAGGTTTCTAAAACGCACCTCATTTCTCATCTCCTTGTGCTCGGGTTCGCCATTGCAGCCACTTTACTAGCAATCTCCCTACTTGGAGCATCAGCACCTTTAACCTCCTGTTCCGTACAGGTTGCAATTTGTCCTGAGGATGAACGGGAAGATGTGGAACCAATGAGAGACTAGCTCTTGGTGTTGGGACAGGCACAGGGCACTCTATTTTCCCATCACGAAGAAGAATTAACCACAGGCTCAGCCTGCCCCCCAGAACCAGAACAGGGCCTGAAGCCATCCTGCGCTTTTACGGCCAGCTCCCAAAAAGCGAGTTGTAAAATGGAGCTTCAGGGCACTGCAATTCACAAACCTGTAGAGTTATAAATGATAACTCTCGTCCACAAATATATTGAGGGAAGGCAAAAAAGAGGATTTGAAATCAAGGCAGAATTGCAGGAAACAGATTTCAGGAGGTAGATTCGAATCGCCTTTAAAGCACATGAAAAGCGGCAAAACATTGATAATGATGCCCTTGGCCAAAAAGGGCGTATGCGTTTTTTCCTGAATATATTCAGGAAAAAACGCATACGCCCTTTTTGGCCAACCAAGCAACCTGGAAAGGCAAATCAGCGCTACAAAGAAGTCTCGCTTCCCATCGGTCAAATGGGCCATGCTGAAATAAGTGTCAAAACCAGAAATGCAGGACAGGCCATGGAGAAATGGCAGCCTTGCTACGCTGATGGGCGGGATGTAAATTGCCAACAGCCACTCTGGAGAAGGGTACAGTGTGTCCTGAAACATCTAAAAAACACAGCTTAGAGAGCATAGGGCACATCCATGCATGGGGGTATAAATTGGGAAAGTTAAAAATCAGCAAGACACAAGCACACCAAAGTTTAGGGCTGCTCTGTTGCCAAGGACCTCCACTTCATTCCACCTTAAATATCCCAGGAAAGATAAAAATGGATAAATAAGTGGTGGTCCTTATGTACAATGGAATATCACTCAGCCATGAAATCAATGTCCTAAGGCTAGTAGCAGCATGATGAGTGGATTTAGGTACGAGACGATTCTAAGTGAAATAAGTCACACAGAAAAGGACACTTCTCATAAGATATCACTTATACAGGGAAAGTAAACACCGTTACACTTGAACTGAATTACAAAACAGAACAGAGTCACACATGCAGAAACACACTATGGCTGCTTAACAGGAAAGGTGAGGTGGGGTGATACATAAAACAAGGGTTTCAAATGAGCTGAGATACCGTTCCATAAACCCAATATGTAATAGACAAGACCTACTCCTTGCTCAGGGAACTGGACTCAACACCCCCTATTCACCACACAAGGATATATCTGACTAGTAATAATCTTAAAACCTATGTATTGAAATCTCTCTGTTAGTGTGTGAAGTGGGTGTAAAGCGGCATAAACACAGCAGTGAAAAGCAGCTAAACCCCATTCTAAAAATAAATTACTTTTAAAACCCCATGAAACAAAGACAGTGAAAGAGAGAGAAATTCTTACACAATTCGTTCAGGGGCTGTGATGGAACCTGGATTGACCATATCTAGACCCACAGCTGGATGAGACATAAGGGTGGACACTCTTGGGGCTGAGAGGTTTGGTGAGGTTGGGTGAGTAAACGCAGACCCTTTAAAGTAATACTGCGTGGTACCCATCCCATGGGTCCCAAATCTCCAGGTTCAAGGGCATCTTCCTACATCGAAAACATGCATAGAAACCCAGAATATGGTACACCGTGTGATGGGGAAAGGTTTCTAAAACGCACCTCATTTCTCATCTCCTTGTGCTCGGGTTCGCCATTGCAGCCACTTTACTAGCAATCTCCCTACTTGGAGCATCAGCACCTTTAACCTCCTGTTCCGTACAGGTTGCAATTTGTCCTGAGGATGAATGGGAAGATGGGGAACCAATGAGAGACTAGCTGTTGGTGTTGGGACAGGCACAGGGCACTCTATTTTCCCAGCAGGAAGAAGAATTAACCACAGGCTCAGCCTGCCCCCTGGAACGAGAACAGGGCCTGAAGCCATCCTGCGCTTTTACGGCCAGCTCCCAAAAAGCGAGTTGTAAAATGGAGCTTCAGGGCACTGCAATTCACAAACCTGCAGAGTTATAAATGATAACTCTCGTCCACAAATATATTGAGGGAAGGCAAAAAAGAGGATTTGAAATCAAGGCAGAATTGCAGGAAACAGATTTCAGGAGGTAGATACGAATCGCCTTTAAAGCACATGAAAAGCGGCAAAACATTGATAATGATGCCCTTGGCCAAAAAGGGCGTATGCGTTTTTTCCTGAATATATTCAGGAAAAAACGCATACGCCCTTTTTGGCCAACCAAGCAACCTGGAAAGGCAAATCAGCGCTACAAAGAAGTCTCGCTTCCCATCGGTCAAATGGGCCATGCTGAAAAAAGGGTCAAAACCAGAAATGCAGGACAGGCCATGGAGAAATGGGAGCCTTGCTACGCTGATGGGCGGGATGTAAATTGCCAACAGCCACTCTGGAGAAGGGTACAGTGAGTCCTGAAACATCTAAAAAACACAGCTTAGAGAGCATAGGGCACTTCCATGCATGGGGGTATAAATTGGGAAAGTTAAAAATCAGCAAGACACAGGAACACCAAAGTTTAGGGCTTCTCTGTTGCCAAGGACCTCCACTTCATTCCACCTTAAATATCCCAGGAAAGATAAAAATGGATAAATAAGTGGTGGTCCTTATGTACAATGGAATATCACTCAGCCATGAAATCAATGTCCTAAGGCAAGTAGCAGCATGATGAGTGGATTTAGGTACGACGATTCTAAGGGAAATAAGTCACACAGAAAAGGACACTTCTCATAAGATATCACTTATACAGGGAAAGTAAAAACCGTTACACTTGAACTGAATTACAAAACAGAACAGAGTCACACATGCAGAAAACACACTATGGCTGCTTAACAGGAAAGGTGAGGTGGGGTGATACATAAAACAAGGGTTTCAAATGAGCTGAGATACCGTTCCATAAACCCAATATGTAATAGACAAGACCTACTCCTTGCTCAGGGAACTGGACTCAACACCCCCTATTCACCACACAAGGATATATCTGACTAGTAATAATCTTACAACCTATGTATTGAAATCTCTCTGTTAGTGTGTGAAGTGGGTGTAAAGCGGCATAAACACAGCAGTGAAAAGCAGCTAAACCCCATTCTAAAAATAAATTACTTTTAAAACCCCATGAAACAAAGACAGTGAAAGAGAGAGAAATTCTTACACAATTCGTTCAGGGGCTGTGATGGAACCTGGATTGACCATATCTAGACCCACAGCTGGATGAGACATAAGGGTGGACACTCTTGGGGCTGAGAGGTTTGGTGAGGTTGGGTGAGTAAACGCAGACCCTTTAAAGTAATACTGCGTGGTACCCATCCCATGGGTCCCAAATCTCCAGGTTTAAGGGCATCTTCCTACATCGAAAACATGCATAGAAACCCAGAATATGGTACACCGTGTGATGGGGAAAGGTTTCTAAAACGCACCTCATTTCTCATCTCCTTGTGCTCGGGTTCGCCATTGCAGCCACTTTACTAGCAATCTCCCTACTTGGAGCATCAGCACCTTTAACCTCCTGTTCCGTACAGGTTGCAATTTGTCCTGAGGATGAATGGGAAGATGGGGAACTAATGAGAGACTAGCTCTTGGTGTTGGGACAGGCACAGGGCACTCTATTTTCCCATCAGGAAGAAGAATTAACCACAGGCTCAGCCTGCCCCCCGGAACCAGAACAGGGCCTGAAGCCATCCTGCGCTTTTACGGCCAGCTCCCAAAAAGCGAGTTGTAAAATGGAGCTTCAGGGCACTGCAATTCACAAACCTGCAGAGTTATAAATGATAACTCTCGTCCACAAATATATTGAGGGAAGGCAAAAAAGAGGATTTGAAATCAAGGCAGAATTGCAGGAAACAGATTTCAGGAGGTAGATTCGAATCGCCTTTAAAGCACATGAAAAGCGGCAAAACATTGATAATGATGCCCTTGGCCAAAAAGGGCGTATGCGTTTTTTCCCGAATATATTCATGAAAAAACGCATACGCCCTTTTTGGCCAACCAAGCAACCTGGAAAGGCAAATCAGCGCTACAAAGAAGTCTCGCTTCCCATCGGTCAAATGGGCCATGCTGAAAAAAGTGTCAAAACCAGAAATGCAGGACAGGCCATGGAGAAATGGGAGCCTTGCTACGCTGATGGGCGGGATGTAAATTGCCAACAGCCACTCTGGAGAAGGGTACAGTGAGTCCTGAAACATCTAAAAAACACAGCTTAGAGAGCATAGGGCACTTCCATGCATGGGGGTATAAATTGGGAAAGTTAAAAATCAGCAAGACACAGGAACACCAAAGTTTAGGGCTTCTCTGTTGCCAAGGACCTCCACTTCATTCCACCTTAAATATCCCAGGAAAGATAAAAATGGATAAATAAGTGGTGGTCCTTATGTACAATGGAATATCACTCAGCCATGAAATCAATGTCCTAAGGCAAGTAGCAGCATGATGAGTGGATTTAGGTACGACGATTCTAAGGGAAATAAGTCACACAGAAAAGGACACTTCTCATAAGATATCACTTATACAGGGAAAGTAAAAACCGTTACACTTGAACTGAATTACAAAACAGAACAGAGTCACACATGCAGAAAACACACTATGGCTGCTTAACAGGAAAGGTGAGGTGGGGTGATACATAAAACAAGGGTTTCAAATGAGCTGAGATACCGTTCCATAAACCCAATATGTAATAGACAAGACCTACTCCTTGCTCAGAGAACTGGACTCAACACCCCCTATTCACCACACAAGGATATATCTGACTAGTAATAATCTTAAAACCTATGTATTGAAATCTCTCTGTTAGTGTGTGAAGTGGGTGTAAAGCGGCATAAACACAGCAGTGAAAAGCAGCTAAACCCCATTCTAAAAATAAATTACTTTTAAAACCCCATGAAACAAAGACAGTGAAAGAGAGAGAAATTCTTACACAATTCGTTCAGGGGCTGTGATGGAACCTGGATTGACCATATCTAGACCCACAGCTGGATGAGACATAAGGGTGGACACTCTTGGGGCTGAGAGGTTTGGTGAGGTTGGGTGAGTAAACGCAGACCCTTTAAAGTAATACTGCGTGGTACCCATCCCATGGGTCCCAAATCTCCAGGTTTAAGGGCATCTTCCTACATCAAAAACATGCATAGAAACCCAGAATATGGTACACCGTGTGATGGGGAAAGGTTTCTAAAACGCACCTCATTTCTCATCTCCTTGTGCTCGGGTTCACCATTGCAGCCACTTTACTAGCAATCTCCCTACTTGGAGCATCAGCACCTTTAACCTCCTGTTCCGTACAGGTTGCAATTTGTCCTGAGGATGAATGGGAAGATGGGGAACCAATGAGAGACTAGCTCTTGGTGTTGGGACAGGCACAGGGCACTCTATTTTCCCATCAGGAAGAAGAATTAACCACAGGCTCAGCCTGCCCCCCGGAACCAGAACAGGGCCTGAAGCCATCCTGCGCTTTTACGGCCAGCTCCCAAAAAGCGAGTGGTAAAATGGAGCTTCAGGGCACTGCAATTCACAAACCTGCAGAGTTATAAATGATAACTCTCGTCCACAAATATATTGAGGGAAGGCAAAAAAGAGGATTTGAAATCAAGGCAGAATTGCAGGAAACAGATTTCAGGAGGTAGATTCGAATCGCCTTTAAAGCACATGAAAAGCGGCAAAACATTGATAATGATGCCCTTGGCCAAAAAGGGCGTATGCGTTTTTTCCTGAATATATTCAGGAAAAAACGCATACGCCCTTTTTGGCCAACCAAGCAACCTGGAAAGGCAAATCAGCGCTACAAAGAAGTCTCGCTTCCCATCGGTCAAATGGGCCATGCTGAAAAAAGGGTCAAAACCAGAAATGCAGGACAGGCCATGGAGAAATGGGAGCCTTGCTACGCTGATGGGCGGGATGTAAATTGCCAACAGCCACTCTGGAGAAGGGTACAGTGAGTCCTGAAACATCTAAAAAACACAGCTTAGAGAGCATAGGGCACTTCCATGCATGGGGGTATAAATTGGGAAAGTTAAAAATCAGCAAGACACAGGAACACCAAAGTTTAGGGCTTCTCTGTTGCCAAGGACCTCCACTTCATTCCACCTTAAATATCCCAGGAAAGATAAAAATGGATAAATAAGTGGTGGTCCTTATGTACAATGGAATATCACTCAGCCATGAAATCAATGTCCTAAGGCAAGTAGCAGCATGATGAGTGGATTTAGGTACGACGATTCTAAGGGAAATAAGTCACACAGAAAAGGACACTTCTCATAAGATATCACTTATACAGGGAAAGTAAAAACCGTTACACTTGAACTGAATTACAAAACAGAACAGAGTCACACATGCAGAAAACACACTATGGCTGCTTAACAGGAAAGGTGAGGTGGGGTGATACATAAAACAAGGGTTTCAAATGAGCTGAGATACCGTTCCATAAACCCAATATGTAATAGACAAGACCTACTCCTTGCTCAGGGAACTGGACTCAACACCCCCTATTCACCACACAAGGATATATCTGACTAGTAATAATCTTAAAACCTATGTATTGAAATCTCTCTGTTAGTGTGTGAAGTGGGTGTAAAGCGGCATAAACACAGCAGTGAAAAGCAGCTAAACCCCATTCTAAAAATAAATTACTTTTAAAACCCCATGAAACAAAGACAGTGAAAGAGAGAGAAATTCTTACACAATTCGTTCAGGGGCTGTGATGGAACCTGGATTGACCATATCTAGACCCACAGCTGGATGAGACATAAGGGTGGACACTCTTGGGGCTGAGAGGTTTGGTGAGGTTGGGTGAGTAAACGCAGACCCTTTAAAGTAATACTGCGTGGTACCCATCCCATGGGTCCCAAATCTCCAGGTTCAAGGGCATCTTCCTACATCGAAAACATGCATAGAAACCCAGAATATGGTACACCGTGTGATGGGGAAAGGTTTCTAAAACGCACCTCATTTCTCATCTCCTTGTGCTCGGGTTCGCCATTGCAGCCACTTTACTAGCAATCTCCCTACTTGGAGCATCAGCACCTTTAACCTCCTGTTCCGTACAGGTTGCAATTTGTCCTGAGGATGAATGGGAAGATGGGGAACCAATGAGAGACTAGCTCTTGGTGTTGGGACAGGCACAGGGCACTCTATTTTCCCATCAGGAAGAAGAATTAACCACAGGCTCAGCCTGCCCCCCGGAACCAGAACAGGGCCTGAAGCCATCCTGCGCTTTTACGGCCAGCTCCCAAAAAGCGAGTGGTAAAATGGAGCTTCAGGGCACTGCAATTCACAAACCTGCAGAGTTATAAATGATAACTCTCGTCCACAAATATATTGAGGGAAGGCAAAAAAGAGGATTTGAAATCAAGGCAGAATTGCAGGAAACAGATTTCAGGAGGTAGATTCGAATCGCCTTTAAAGCACATGAAAAGCGGCAAAACATTGATAATGATGCCCTTGGCCAAAAAGGGCGTATGCGTTTTTTCCTGAATATATTCAGGAAAAAACGCATACGCCCTTTTTGGCCAACCAAGCAACCTGGAAAGGCAAATCAGCGCTACAAAGAAGTCTCGCTTCCCATCGGTCAAATGGGCCATGCTGAAAAAAGGGTCAAAACCAGAAATGCAGGACAGGCCATGGAGAAATGGGAGCCTTGCTACGCTGATGGGCGGGATGTAAATTGCCAACAGCCACTCTGGAGAAGGGTACAGTGAGTCCTGAAACATCTAAAAAACACAGCTTAGAGAGCATAGGGCACTTCCATGCATGGGGCTATAAATTGGGAAAGTTAAAAATCAGCAAGACACAGGAACACCAAAGTTTAGGGCTTCTCTGTTGCCAAGGACCTCCACTTCATTCCACCTTAAATATCCCAGGAAAGATAAAAATGGATAAATAAGTGGTGGTCCTTATGTACAATGGAATATCACTCAGCCATGAAATCAATGTCCTAAGGCAAGTAGCAGCATGATGAGTGGATTTAGGTACGACGATTCTAAGGGAAATAAGTCACACAGAAAAGGACACTTCTCATAAGATATCACTTATACAGGGAAAGTAAAAACCGTTACACTTGAACTGAATTACAAAACAGAACAGAGTCACACATGCAGAAAACACACTATGGCTGCTTAACAGGAAAGGTGAGGTGGGGTGATACATAAAACAAGGGTTTCAAATGAGCTGAGATACCGTTCCATAAACCCAATATGTAATAGACAAGACCTACTCCTTGCTCAGAGAACTGGACTCAACACCCCCTATTCACCACACAAGGATATATCTGACTAGTAATAATCTTAAAACCTATGTATTGAAATCTCTCTCTTAGTGTGTGAAGTGGGTGTAAAGCGGCATAAACACAGCAGTGAAAAGCAGCTAAACCCCATTCTAAAAATAAATTACTTTTAAAACCCCATGAAACAAAGACAGTGAAAGAGAGAGAAATTCTTACACAATTCGTTCAGGGGCTGTGATGGAACCTGGATTGACCATATCTAGACCCACAGCTGGATGAGACATAAGGGTGGACACTCTTGGGGCTGAGAGGTTTGGTGAGGTTGGGTGAGTAAACGCAGACCCTTTAAAGTAATACTGCGTGGTACCCATCCCATGGGTCCCAAATCTCCAGGTTTAAGGGCATCTTCCTACATCGAAAACATGCATAGAAACCCAGAATATGGTACACCGTGTGATGGGGAAAGGTTTCTAAAACGCACCTCATTTCTCATCTCCTTGTGCTCGGGTTCACCATTGCAGCCACTTTACTAGCAATCTCCCTACTTGGAGCATCAGCACCTTTAACCTCCTGTTCCGTACAGGTTGCAATTTGTCCTGAGGATGAATGGGAAGATGGGGAACCAATGAGAGACTAGCTCTTGGTGTTGGGACAGGCACAGGGCACTCTATTTTCCCATCAGGAAGAAGAATTAACCACAGGCTCAGCCTGCCCCCCGGAACCAGAACAGGGCCTGAAGCCATCCTGCGCTTTTACGGCCAGCTCCCAAAAAGCGAGTGGTAAAATGGAGCTTCAGGGCACTGCAATTCACAAACCTGCAGAGTTATAAATGATAACTCTCGTCCACAAATATATTGAGGGAAGGCAAAAAAGAGGATTTGAAATCAAGGCAGAATTGCAGGAAACAGATTTCAGGAGGTAGATTCGAATCGCCTTTAAAGCACATGAAAAGCGGCAAAACATTGATAATGATGCCCTTGGCCAAAAAGGGCGTATGCGTTTTTTCCTGAATATATTCAGGAAAAAACGCATACGCCCTTTTTGGCCAACCAAGCAACCTGGAAAGGCAAATCAGCGCTACAAAGAAGTCTCGCTTCCCATCGGTCAAATGGGCCATGCTGAAAAAAGGGTCAAAACCAGAAATGCAGGACAGGCCATGGAGAAATGGGAGCCTTGCTACGCTGATGGGCGGGATGTAAATTGCCAACAGCCACTCTGGAGAAGGGTACAGTGAGTCCTGAAACATCTAAAAAACACAGCTTAGAGAGCATAGGGCACTTCCATGCATGGGGGTATAAATTGGGAAAGTTAAAAATCAGCAAGACACAGGAACACCAAAGTTTAGGGCTTCTCTGTTGCCAAGGACCTCCACTTCATTCCACCTTAAATATCCCAGGAAAGATAAAAATGGATAAATAAGTGGTGGTCCTTATGTACAATGGAATATCACTCAGCCATGAAATCAATGTCCTAAGGCAAGTAGCAGCATGATGAGTGGATTTAGGTACGACGATTCTAAGGGAAATAAGTCACACAGAAAAGGACACTTCTCATAAGATATCACTTATACAGGGAAAGTAAAAACCGTTACACTTGAACTGAATTACAAAACAGAACAGAGTCACACATGCAGAAAACACACTATGGCTGCTTAACAGGAAAGGTGAGGTGGGGTGATACATAAAACAAGGGTTTCAAATGAGCTGAGATACCGTTCCATAAACCCAATATGTAATAGACAAGACCTACTCCTTGCTCAGGGAACTGGACTCAACACCCCCTATTCACCACACAAGGATATATCTGACTAGTAATAATCTTAAAACCTATGTATTGAAATCTCTCTGTTAGTGTGTGAAGTGGGTGTAAAGCGGCATAAACACAGCAGTGAAAAGCAGCTAAACCCCATTCTAAAAATAAATTACTTTTAAAACCCCATGAAACAAAGACAGTGAAAGAGAGAGAAATTCTTACACAATTCGTTCAGGGGCTGTGATGGAACCTGGATTGACCATATCTAGACCCACAGCTGGATGAGACATAAGGGTGGACACTCTTGGGGCTGAGAGGTTTGGTGAGGTTGGGTGAGTAAACGCAGACCCTTTAAAGTAATACTGCGTGGTACCCATCCCATGGGTCCCAAATCTCCAGGTTTAAGGGCATCTTCCTACATCGAAAACATGCATAGAAACCCAGAATATGGTACACCGTGTGATGGGGAAAGGTTTCTAAAACGCACCTCATTTCTCATCTCCTTGTGCTCGGGTTCGCCATTGCAGCCACTTTACTAGCAATCTCCCTACTTGGAGCATCAGCACCTTTAACCTCCTGTTCCGTACAGGTTGCAATTTGTCCTGAGGATGAATGGGAAGATGGGGAACCAATGAGAGACTAGCTCTTGGTGTTGGGACAGGCACAGGGCACTCTATTTTCCCATCAGGAAGAAGAATTAACCACAGGCTCAGCCTGCCCCCCGGAACCAGAACAGGGCCTGAAGCCATCCTGCGCTTTTACGGCCAGCTCCCAAAAAGCGAGTGGTAAAATGGAGCTTCAGGGCACTGCAATTCACAAACCTGCAGAGTTATAAATGATAACTCTCGTCCACAAATATATTGAGGGAAGGCAAAAAAGAGGATTTGAAATCAAGGCAGAATTGCAGGAAACAGATTTCAGGAGGTAGATTCGAATCGCCTTTAAAGCACATGAAAAGCGGCAAAACATTGATAATGATGCCCTTGGCCAAAAAGGGCGTATGCGTTTTTTCCTGAATATATTCAGGAAAAAACGCATACGCCCTTTTTGGCCAACCAAGCAACCTGGAAAGGCAAATCAGCGCTACAAAGAAGTCTCGCTTCCCATCGGTCAAATGGGCCATGCTGAAAAAAGGGTCAAAACCAGAAATGCAGGACAGGCCATGGAGAAATGGGAGCCTTGCTACGCTGATGGGCGGGATGTAAATTGCCAACAGCCACTCTGGAGAAGGGTACAGTGAGTCCTGAAACATCTAAAAAACACAGCTTAGAGAGCATAGGGCACTTCCATGCATGGGGCTATAAATTGGGAAAGTTAAAAATCAGCAAGACACAGGAACACCAAAGTTTAGGGCTTCTCTGTTGCCAAGGACCTCCACTTCATTCCACCTTAAATATCCCAGGAAAGATAAAAATGGATAAATAAGTGGTGGTCCTTATGTACAATGGAATATCACTCAGCCATGAAATCAATGTCCTAAGGCAAGTAGCAGCATGATGAGTGGATTTAGGTACGATGATTCTAAGGGAAATAAGTCACACAGAAAAGGACACTTCTCATAAGATATCACTTATACAGGGAAAGTAAAAACCGTTACACTTGAACTGAGTTACAAAACAGAACAGAGTCACACATGCAGAAAACACACTATGGCTGCTTAACAGGAAAGGTGAGGTGGGGTGATACATAAAACAAGGGTTTCAAATGAGCTGAGATACCGTTCCATAAACCCAATATGTAATAGACAAGACCTACTCCTTGCTCAGAGAACTGGACTCAACACCCCCTATTCACCACACAAGGATATATCTGACTAGTAATAATCTTAAAACCTATGTATTGAAATCTCTCTGTTAGTGTGTGAAGTGGGTGTAAAGCGGCATAAACACAGCAGTGAAAAGCAGCTAAACCCCATTCTAAAAATAAATTACTTTTAAAACCCCATGAAACAAAGACAGTGAAAGAGAGAGAAATTCTTACACAATTCGTTCAGGGGCTGTGATGGAACCTGGATTGACCATATCTAGACCCACAGCTGGATGAGACATAAGGGTGGACACTCTTGGGGCTGAGAGCTTTGGTGAGGTTGGGTGAGTAAACGCAGACCCTTTAAAGTAATACTGCGTGGTACCCATCCCATGGGTCCCAAATCTCCAGGTTTAAGGGCATCTTCCTACATCGAAAACATGCATAGAAACCCAGAATATGGTACACCGTGTGATGGGGAAAGGTTTCTAAAACGCACCTCATTTCTCATCTCCTTGTGCTCGGGTTCGCCATTGCAGCCACTTTACTAGCAATCTCCCTACTTGGAGCATCAGCACCTTTAACCTCCTGTTCCGTACAGGTTGCAATTTGTCCTGAGGATGAATGGGAAGATGGGGAACCAATGAGAGACTAGCTCTTGGTGTTGGGACAGGCACAGGGCACTCTATTTTCCCATCAGGAAGAAGAATTAACCACAGGCTCAGCCTGCCCCCCGGAACCAGAACAGGGCCTGAAGCCATCCTGCGCTTTTACGGCCAGCTCCCAAAAAGCGAGTGGTAAAATGGAGCTTCAGGGCACTGCAATTCACAAACCTGCAGAGTTATAAATGATAACTCTCGTCCACAAATATATTGAGGGAAGGCAAAAAAGAGGATTTGAAATCAAGGCAGAATTGCAGGAAACAGATTTCAGGAGGTAGATTCGAATCGCCTTTAAAGCACATGAAAAGCGGCAAAACATTGATAATGATGCCCTTGGCCAAAAAGGGCGTATGCGTTTTTTCCTGAATATATTCAGGAAAAAACGCATACGCCCTTTTTGGCCAACCAAGCAACCTGGAAAGGCAAATCAGCGCTACAAAGAAGTCTCGCTTCCCATAGGTCAAATGGGCCATGCTGAAAAAAGGGTCAAAACCAGAAATGCAGGACAGGCCATGGAGAAATGGGAGCCTTGCTACGCTGATGGGCGGGATGTAAATTGCCAACAGCCACTCTGGAGAAGGGTACAGTGAGTCCTGAAACATCTAAAAAACACAGCTTAGAGAGCATAGGGCACTTCCATGCATGGGGGTATAAATTGGGAAAGTTAAAAATCAGCAAGACACAGGAACACCAAAGTTTAGGGCTTCTCTGTTGCCAAGGACCTCCACTTCATTCCACCTTAAATATCCCAGGAAAGATAAAAATGGATAAATAAGTGGTGGTCCTTATGTACAATGGAATATCACTCAGCCATGAAATCAATGTCCTAAGGCAAGTAGCAGCATGATGAGTGGATTTAGGTACGACGATTCTAAGGGAAATAAGTCACACAGAAAAGGACACTTCTCATAAGATATCACTTATACAGGGAAAGTAAAAACCGTTACACTTGAACTGAATTACAAAACAGAACAGAGTCACACATGCAGAAAACACACTATGGCTGCTTAACAGGAAAGGTGAGGTGGGGTGATACATAAAACAAGGGTTTCAAATGAGCTGAGATACCGTTCCATAAACCCAATATGTAATAGACAAGACCTACTCCTTGCTCAGAGAACTGGACTCAACACCCCCTATTCACCACACAAGGATATATCTGACTAGTAATAATCTTAAAACCTATGTATTGAAATCTCTCTGTTAGTGTGTGAAGTGGGTGTAAAGCGGCATAAACACAGCAGTGAAAAGCAGCTAAACCCCATTCTAAAAATAAATTACTTTTAAAACCCCATGAAACAAAGACAGTGAAAGAGAGAGAAATTCTTACACAATTCGTTCAGGGGCTGTGATGGAACCTGGATTGACCATATCTAGACCCACAGCTGGATGAGACATAAGGGTGGACACTCTTGGGGCTGAGAGGTTTGGTGAGGTTGGGTGAGTAAACGCAGACCCTTTAAAGTAATACTGCGTGGTACCCATCCCATGGGTCCCAAATCTCCAGGTTCAAGGGCATCTTCCTACATCGAAAACATGCATAGAAACCCAGAATATGGTACACCGTGTGATGGGGAAAGGTTTCTAAAACGCACCTCATTTCTCATCTCCTTGTGCTCGGGTTCGCCATTGCAGCCACTTTACTAGCAATCTCCCTACTTGGAGCATCAGCACCTTTAACCTCCTGTTCCGTACAGGTTGCAATTTGTCCTGAGGATGAACGGGAAGATGGGGAACCAATGAGAGACTAGCTCTTGGTGTTGGGACAGGCACAGGGCACTCTATTTTCCCATCAGGAAGAAGAATTAACCACAGGCTCAGCCTGTCCCCCAGAACCAAAACAGGGCCTGAAGCCATCCTGCGCTTTTACGGCCAGCTCCCAAAAAGCGAGTTGTAAAATGGAGCTTCAGGGCACTGCAATTCACAAACCTGCAGAGTTATAAATGATAACTCTCGTCCACAAATATATTGAGGGAAGGCAAAAAAGAGGATTTGAAATCAAGGCAGAATTGCAGGAAACAGATTTCAGGAGGTAGATTCGAATCGCCTTTAAAGCACATGAAAAGCGGCAAAACATTGATAATGATGCCCTTGGCCAAAAAGGGCGTATGCGTTTTTTCCTGAATATATTCAGGAAAAAACGCATACGCCCTTTTTGGCCAACCAAGCAACCTGGAAAGGCAAATCAGCGCTACAAAGAAGTCTCGCTTCCCTTCGGTCAAATGGGCCATGCTGAAATAAGTGTCAAAACCAGAAATGCAGAACAGGCCATGGAGAAATGGGAGCCTTGCTACGCTGATGGGCGGGATGTAAATTGCCAACAGCCACTCTGGAGAAGGGTACAGTGAGTCCTGAAACATCTAAAAAACACAGCTTAGAGAGCATAGGGCACTTCCATGCATGGGGGTATAAATTGGGAAAGTTAAAAATCAGCAAGACACAGGAACACCAAAGTTTAGGGCTTCTCTGTTGCCAAGGACCTCCACTTCATTCCACCTTAAATATTCCAGGAAAGATAAAAATGGATAAATAAGTGGTGGTCCTTATGTACAATGGAATATCACTCAGCCATGAAATCAATGTCCTAAGGCTAGTAGCAGCATGATGAGTGGATTTAGGTATGAGACGATTCTAAGTGAAATAAGTCACACAGAAAAGGACACTTCTCATAAGATATCACTTATACAGGGAAAGTAAAAACCGTTACACTTGAACTGAATTACAAAACAGAACAGAGTCACACATGCAGAAAACACACTATGGCTGCTTAACAGGAAAGGTGAGGTGGGGTGATACATAAAACAAGGGTTACAAATGAGCTGAGATACCGTTCCATAAACCCAATATGTAATAGACAAGACCTACTCCTTGCTCAGAGAACTGGACTCAACACCCCCTATTCACCACACAAGGATATATCTGACTAGTAATAATCTTAAAACCTATGTATTGAAATCTCTCTGTTAGTGTGTGAAGTGGGTGTAAAGCGGCATAAACACAGCAGTGAAAAGCAGCTAAACCCCATTCTAAAAATAAATTACTTTTAAAACCCCATGAAACAAAGACAGTGAAAGAGAGAGAAATTCTTACACAATTCGTTCAGGGGCTGTGATGGAACCTGGATTGACCATATCTAGACCCACAGCTGGATGAGACATAAGGGTGGACACTCTTGGGGCTGAGAGGTTTGGTGAGGTTGGGTGAGTAAACGCAGACCCTTTAAAGTAATACTGCGTGGTACCCATCCCATGGGTCCCAAATCTCCAGGTTTAAGGGCATCTTCCTACATCGAAAACATGCATAGAAACCCAGAATATGGTACACCGTGTGATGGGGAAAGGTTTCTAAAACGCACCTCATTTCTCATCTCCTTGTGCTCGGGTTCGCCATTGCAGCCACTTTACTAGCAATCTCCCTACTTGGAGCATCAGCACCTTTAACCTCCTGTTCCGTACAGGTTGCAATTTGTCCTGAGGATGAACGGGAAGATGGGGAACCAATGAGAGACTAGCTCTTGGTGTTGGGACAGGCACAGGGCACTCTATTTTCCCATCAGGAAGAAGAATTAACCACAGGCTCAGCCTGCCCCCCGGAACCAGAACAGGGCCTGAAGCCATCCTGCGCTTTTACGGCCAGCTCCCAAAAAGCGAGTGGTAAAATGGAGCTTCAGGGCACTGCAATTCACAAACCTGCAGAGTTATAAATGATAACTCTCGTCCACAAATATATTGAGGGAAGGCAAAAAAGAGGATTTGAAATCAAGGCAGAATTGCAGGAAACAGATTTCAGGAGGTAGATACGAATCGCCTTTAAAGCACATGAAAAGCGGCAAAACATTGATAATGATGCCCTTGGCCAAAAAGGGCGTATGCGTTTTTTCCTGAATATATTCAGGAAAAAACGCATACGCCCTTTTTGGCCAACCAAGCAACCTGGAAAGGCAAATCAGTGCTACAAAGAAGTCTGGCTTCCCATCGGTCAAATGGGCCATGCTGAAAAAAGTGTCAAAACCAGAAATGCAGGACAGGCCATGGAGAAATGGGAGCCTTGCTACGCTGATGGGCGGGATGTAAATTGCCAACAGCCACTCTGGAGAAGGGTACAGTGAGTCCTGAAACATCTAAAAAACACAGCTTAGAGAGCATAGGGCACTTCCATGCATGGGGGTATAAATTGGGAAAGTTAAAAATCAGCAAGACACAGGAACACCAAAGTTTAGGGCTTCTCTGTTGCCAAGGACCTCCACTTCATTCAACCTTAAATATTCCAGGAAAGATAAAAATGGATAAATAAGTGGTGGTCCTTATGTACAATGGAATATCACTCAGCCATGAAATCAATGTCCTAAGGCTAGTAGCAGCATGATGAGTGGATTTAGGTATGAGACGATTCTAAGTGAAATAAGTCACACAGAACAGGACACTTCTCATAAGATATCACTTATACAGGGAAAGTAAAAACCGTTACACTTGAACTGAATTACAAAACAGAACAGAGTCACACATGCAGAAAACACACTATGGCTGCTTAACAGGAAAGGTGAGGTGGGGTGATACATAAAACAAGGGTTACAAATGAGCTGAGATACCGTTCCATAAACCCAATATGTAATAGACAAGACCTACTCCTTGCTCAGAGAACTGGACTCAACACCCCCTATTCACCACACAAGGATATACCTGACTAGTAATAATCTTAAAACCTATGTATTGAAATCTCTCTGTTAGTGTGTGAAGTGGGTGTAAAGCGGCATAAACACAGCAGTGAAAAGCAGCTAAACCCCATTCTAAAAATAAATTACTTTTAAAACCCCATGAAACAAAGACAGTGAAAGAGAGAGAAATTCTTACACAATTCGTTCAGGGGCTGTGATGGAACCTGGATTGACCATATCTAGACCCACAGCTGGATGAGACATAAGGGTGGACACTCTTGGGGCTGAGAGGTTTGGTGAGGTTGGGTGAGTAAACGCAGACCCTTTAAAGTAATACTGCGTGGTACCCATCCCATGGGTCCCAAATCTCCAGGTTTAAGGGCATCTTCCTACATCGAAAACATGCATAGAAACCCAGAATATGGTACACCGTGTGATGGGGAAAGGTTTCTAAAACGCACCTCATTTCTCATCTCCTTGTGCTCGGGTTCGCCATTGCAGCCACTTTACTAGCAATCTCCCTACTTGGAGCATCAGCACCTTTAACCTCCTGTTCCGTACAGGTTGCAATTTGTCCTGAGGATGAATGGGAAGATGGGGAACCAATGAGAGACTAGCTCTTGGTGTTGGGACAGGCACAGGGCACTCTATTTTCCCATCAGGAAGAAGAATTAACCACAGGCTCAGCCTGCCCCCCGGAACCAGAACAGGGCCTGAAGCCATCCTGCGCTTTTACGGCCAGCTCCCAAAAAGCGAGTGGTAAAATGGAGCTTCAGGGCACTGCAATTCACAAACCTGCAGAGTTATAAATGATAACTCTCGTCCACAAATATATTGAGGGAAGGCAAAAAAGAGGATTTGAAATCAAGGCAGAATTGCAGGAAACAGATTTCAGGAGGTAGATTCGAATCGCCTTTAAAGCACATGAAAAGCGGCAAAACATTGATAATGATGCCCTTGGCCAAAAAGGGCGTATGCGTTTTTTCCTGAATATATTCAGGAAAAAACGCATACGCCCTTTTTGGCCAACCAAGCAACCTGGAAAGGCAAATCAGCGCTACAAAGAAGTCTCGCTTCCCATCGGTCAAATGGGCCATGCTGAAAAAAGGGTCAAAACCAGAAATGCAGGACAGGCCATGGAGAAATGGGAGCCTTGCTACGCTGATGGGCGGGATGTAAATTGCCAACAGCCACTCTGGAGAAGGGTACAGTGAGTCCTGAAACATCTAAAAAACACAGCTTAGAGAGCATAGGGCACTTCCATGCATGGGGGTATAAATTGGGAAAGTTAAAAATCAGCAAGACACAGGAACACCAAAGTTTAGGGCTTCTCTGTTGCCAAGGACCTCCACTTCATTCCACCTTAAATATCCCAGGAAAGATAAAAATGGATAAATAAGTGGTGGTCCTTATGTACAATGGAATATCACTCAGCCATGAAATCAATGTCCTAAGGCAAGTAGCAGCATGATGAGAGGATTTAGGTACGACGATTCTAAGGGAAATAAGTCACACAGAAAAGGACACTTCTCATAAGATATCACTTATACAGGGAAAGTAAAAACCGTTACACTTGAACTGAATTACAAAACAGAACAGAGTCACACATGCAGAAAACACACTATGGCTGCTTAACAGGAAAGGTGAGGTGGGGTGATACATAAAACAAGGGTTTCAAATGAGCTGAGATACCGTTCCATAAACCCAATATGTAATAGACAAGACCTACTCCTTGCTCAGAGAACTGGACTCAACACCCCCTATTCACCACACAAGGATATATCTGACTAGTAATAATCTTAAAACCTATGTATTGAAATCTCTCTGTTAGTGTGTGAAGTGGGTGTAAAGCGGCATAAACACAGCAGTGAAAAGCAGCTAAACCCCATTCTAAAAATAAATTACTTTTAAAACACCATGAAACAAAGACAGTGAAAGAGAGAGAAATTCTTACACAATTCGTTCAGGGGCTGTGATGGAACCTGGATTGACCATATCTAGACCCACAGCTGGATGAGACATAAGGGTGGACACTCTTGGGGCTGAGAGGTTTGGTGAGGTTGGGTGAGTAAACGCAGACCCTTTAAAGTAATACTGCGTGGTACCCATCCCATGGGTCCCAAATCTCCAGGTTCAAGGGCATCTTCCTACATCGAAAACATGCATAGAAACCCAGAATATGGTACACCGTGTGATGGGGAAAGGTTTCTAAAACGCACCTCATTTCTCATCTCCTTGTGCTCGGGTTCACCATTGCAGACACTTTACTAGCAATCTCCCTACTTGGAGCATCAGCACCTTTAACCTCCTGTTCCGTACAGGTTGCAATTTGTCCTGAGGATGAACGGGAAGATGGGGAACCAATGAGAGACTAGCTCTTGGTGTTGGGACAGGCACAGGGCACTCTATTTTCCCATCAGGAAGAAGAATTAACCACAGGCTCAGCCTGTCCCCCAGAACCAGAACAGGGCCTGAAGCCATCCTGCGCTTTTACGGCCAGCTCCCAAAAAGCGAGTTGTAAAATGGAGCTTCAGGGCACTGCAATTCACAAACCTGCAGAGTTATAAATGATAACTCTCGTCCACAAATATATTGAGGGAAGGCAAAAAAGAGGATTTGAAATCAAGGCAGAATTGCAGGAAACAGATTTCAGGAGGTAGATTCGAATCGCCTTTAAAGCACATGAAAAGCGGCAAAACATTGATAATGATGCCCTTGGCCAAAAAGGGCGTATGCGTTTTTTCCTGAATATATTCAGGAAAAAACGCATACGCCCTTTTTGGCCAACCAAGCAACCTGGAAAGGCAAATCAGCGCTACAAAGAAGTCTCGCTTCCCATCGGTCAAATGGGCCATGCTGAAATAAGTGTCAAAACCAGAAATGCAGAACAGGCCATGGAGAAATGGGAGCCTTGCTACGCTGATGGGCGGGATGTAAATTGCCAACAGCCACTCTGGAGAAGGGTACAGTGAGTCCTGAAACATCTAAAAAACACAGCTTAGAGAGCATAGGGCACTTCCATGCATGGGGGTATAAATTGGGAAAGTTAAAAATCAGCAAGACACAGGAACACCAAAGTTTAGGGCTTCTCTGTTGCCAAGGACCTCCACTTCATTCCACCTTAAATATTCCAGGAAAGATAAAAATGGATAAATAAGTGGTGGTCCTTATGTACAATGGAATATCACTCAGCCATGAAATCAATGTCCTAAGGCTAGTAGCAGCATGATGAGTGGATTTAGGTATGAGACGATTCTAAGTGAAATAAGTCACACAGAAAAGGACACTTCTCATAAGATATCACTTATACAGGGAAAGTAAAAACCGTTACACTTGAACTGAATTACAAAACAGAACAGAGTCACACATGCAGAAAACACACTATGGCTGCTTAACAGGAAAGGTGAGGTGGGGTGATACATAAAACAAGGGTTACAAATGAGCTGAGATACCGTTCCATAAACCCAATATGTAATAGACAAGACCTACTCCTTGCTCAGAGAACTGGACTCAACACCCCCTATTCACCACACAAGGATATATCTGACTAGTAATAATCTTAAAACCTATGTATTGAAATCTCTCTGTTAGTGTGTGAAGTGGGTGTAAAGCGGCATAAACACAGCAGTGAAAAGCAGCTAAACCCCATTCTAAAAATAAATTACTTTTAAAACCCCATGAAACAAAGACAGTGAAAGAGAGAGAAATTCTTACACAATTCGTTCAGGGGCTGTGATGGAACCTGGATTGACCATATCTAGACCCACAGCTGGATGAGACATAAGGGTGGACACTCTTGGGGCTGAGAGGTTTGGTGAGGTTGGGTGAGTAAACGCAGACCCTTTAAAGTAATACTGCGTGGTACCCATCCCATGGGTCCCAAATCTCCAGGTTTAAGGGCATCTTCCTACATCGAAAACATGCATAGAAACCCAGAATATGGTACACCGTGTGATGGGGAAAGGTTTCTAAAACGCACCTCATTTCTCATCTCCTTGTGCTCGGGTTCGCCATTGCAGCCACTTTACTAGCAATCTCCCTACTTGGAGCATCAGCACCTTTAACCTCCTGTTCCGTACAGGTTGCAATTTGTCCTGAGGATGAATGGGAAGATGGGGAACCAATGAGAGACTAGCTCTTGGTGTTGGGACAGGCACAGGGCACTCTATTTTCCCATCAGGAAGAAGAATTAACCACAGGCTCAGCCTGCCCCCCGGAACCAGAACAGGGCCTGAAGCCATCCTGCGCTTTTACGGCCAGCTCCCAAAAAGCGAGTGGTAAAATGGAGCTTCAGGGCACTGCAATTCACAAACCTGCAGAGTTATAAATGATAACTCTCGTCCACAAATATATTGAGGGAAGGCAAAAAAGAGGATTTGAAATCAAGGCAGAATTGCAGGAAACAGATTTCAGGAGGTAGATTCGAATCGCCTTTAAAGCACATGAAAAGCGGCAAAACATTGATAATGATGCCCTTGGCCAAAAAGGGCGTATGCGTTTTTTCCTGAATATATTCAGGAAAAAACGCATACGCCCTTTTTGGCCAACCAAGCAACCTGGAAAGGCAAATCAGCGCTACAAAGAAGTCTCGCTTCCCATCGGTCAAATGGGCCATGCTGAAAAAAGGGTCAAAACCAGAAATGCAGGACAGGCCATGGAGAAATGGGAGCCTTGCTACGCTGATGGGCGGGATGTAAATTGCCAACAGCCACTCTGGAGAAGGGTACAGTGAGTCCTGAAACATCTAAAAAACACAGCTTAGAGAGCATAGGGCACTTCCATGCATGGGGGTATAAATTGGGAAAGTTAAAAATCAGCAAGACACAGGAACACCAAAGTTTAGGGCTTCTCTGTTGCCAAGGACCTCCACTTCATTCCACCTTAAATATCCCAGGAAAGATAAAAATGGATAAATAAGTGGTGGTCCTTATGTACAATGGAATATCACTCAGCCATGAAATCAATGTCCTAAGGCAAGTAGCAGCATGATGAGAGGATTTAGGTACGACGATTCTAAGGGAAATAAGTCACACAGAAAAGGACACTTCTCATAAGATATCACTTATACAGGGAAAGTAAAAACCGTTACACTTGAACTGAATTACAAAACAGAACAGAGTCACACATGCAGAAAACACACTATGGCTGCTTAACAGGAAAGGTGAGGTGGGGTGATACATAAAACAAGGGTTTCAAATGAGCTGAGATACCGTTCCATAAACCCAATATGTAATAGACAAGACCTACTCCTTGCTCAGAGAACTGGACTCAACACCCCCTATTCACCACACAAGGATATATCTGACTAGTAATAATCTTAAAACCTATGTATTGAAATCTCTCTGTTAGTGTGTGAAGTGGGTGTAAAGCGGCATAAACACAGCAGTGAAAAGCAGCTAAACCCCATTCTAAAAATAAATTACTTTTAAAACACCATGAAACAAAGACAGTGAAAGAGAGAGAAATTCTTACACAATTCGTTCAGGGGCTGTGATGGAACCTGGATTGACCATATCTAGACCCACAGCTGGATGAGACATAAGGGTGGACACTCTTGGGGCTGAGAGGTTTGGTGAGGTTGGGTGAGTAAACGCAGACCCTTTAAAGTAATACTGCGTGGTACCCATCCCATGGGTCCCAAATCTCCAGGTTCAAGGGCATCTTCCTACATCGAAAACATGCATAGAAACCCAGAATATGGTACACCGTGTGATGGGGAAAGGTTTCTAAAACGCACCTCATTTCTCATCTCCTTGTGCTCGGGTTCACCATTGCAGACACTTTACTAGCAATCTCCCTACTTGGAGCATCAGCACCTTTAACCTCCTGTTCCGTACAGGTTGCAATTTGTCCTGAGGATGAACGGGAAGATGGGGAACCAATGAGAGACTAGCTCTTGGTGTTGGGACAGGCACAGGGCACTCTATTTTCCCATCAGGAAGAAGAATTAACCACAGGCTCAGCCTGTCCCCCAGAACCAGAACAGGGCCTGAAGCCATCCTGCGCTTTTACGGCCAGCTCCCAAAAAGCGAGTTGTAAAATGGAGCTTCAGGGCACTGCAATTCACAAACCTGCAGAGTTATAAATGATAACTCTCGTCCACAAATATATTGAGGGAAGGCAAAAAAGAGGATTTGAAATCAAGGCAGAATTGCAGGAAACAGATTTCAGGAGGTAGATTCGAATCGCCTTTAAAGCACATGAAAAGCGGCAAAACATTGATAATGATGCCCTTGGCCAAAAAGGGCGTATGCGTTTTTTCCTGAATATATTCAGGAAAAAACGCATACGCCCTTTTTGGCCAACCAAGCAACCTGGAAAGGCAAATCAGCGCTACAAAGAAGTCTCGCTTCCCATCGGTCAAATGGGCCATGCTGAAATAAGTGTCAAAACCAGAAATGCAGAACAGGCCATGGAGAAATGGGAGCCTTGCTACGCTGATGGGCGGGATGTAAATTGCCAACAGCCACTCTGGAGAAGGGTACAGTGAGTCCTGAAACATCTAAAAAACACAGCTTAGAGAGCATAGGGCACTTCCATGCATGGGGGTATAAATTGGGAAAGTTAAAAATCAGCAAGACACAGGAACACCAAAGTTTAGGGCTTCTCTGTTGCCAAGGACCTCCACTTCATTCCACCTTAAATATTCCAGGAAAGATAAAAATGGATAAATAAGTGGTGGTCCTTATGTACAATGGAATATCACTCAGCCATGAAATCAATGTCCTAAGGCTAGTAGCAGCATGATGAGTGGATTTAGGTATGAGACGATTCTAAGTGAAATAAGTCACACAGAAAAGGACACTTCTCATAAGATATCACTTATACAGGGAAAGTAAAAACCGTTACACTTGAACTGAATTACAAAACAGAACAGAGTCACACATGCAGAAAACACACTATGGCTGCTTAACAGGAAAGGTGAGGTGGGGTGATACATAAAACAAGGGTTACAAATGAGCTGAGATACCGTTCCATAAACCCAATATGTAATAGACAAGACCTACTCCTTGCTCAGAGAACTGGACTCAACACCCCCTATTCACCACACAAGGATATATCTGACTAGTAATAATCTTAAAACCTATGTATTGAAATCTCTCTGTTAGTGTGTGAAGTGGGTGTAAAGCGGCATAAACACAGCAGTGAAAAGCAGCTAAACCCCATTCTAAAAATAAATTACTTTTAAAACCCCATGAAACAAAGACAGTGAAAGAGAGAGAAATTCTTACACAATTCGTTCAGGGGCTGTGATGGAACCTGGATTGACCATATCTAGACCCACAGCTGGATGAGACATAAGGGTGGACACTCTTGGGGCTGAGAGGTTTGGTGAGGTTGGGTGAGTAAACGCAGACCCTTTAAAGTAATACTGCGTGGTACCCATCCCATGGGTCCCAAATCTCCAGGTTTAAGGGCATCTTCCTACATCGAAAACATGCATAGAAACCCAGAATATGGTACACCGTGTGATGGGGAAAGGTTTCTAAAACGCACCTCATTTCTCATCTCCTTGTGCTCGGGTTCGCCATTGCAGCCACTTTACTAGCAATCTCCCTACTTGGAGCATCAGCACCTTTAACCTCCTGTTCCGTACAGGTTGCAATTTGTCCTGAGGATGAATGGGAAGATGGGGAACCAATGAGAGACTAGCTCTTGGTGTTGGGACAGGCACAGGGCACTCTATTTTCCCATCAGGAAGAAGAATAAACCACAGGCTCAGCCTGCCCCCCGGAACCAGAACAGGGCCTGAAGCCATCCTGCGCTTTTACGGCCAGCTCCCAAAAAGCGAGTGGTAAAATGGAGCTTCAGGGCACTGCAATTCACAAACCTGCAGAGTTATAAATGATAACTCTCGTCCACAAATATATTGAGGGAAGGCAAAAAAGAGGATTTGAAATCAAGGCAGAATTGCAGGAAACAGATTTCAGGAGGTAGATTCGAATCGCCTTTAAAGCACATGAAAAGCGGCAAAACATTGATAATGATGCCCTTGGCCAAAAAGGGCGTATGCGTTTTTTCCTGAATATATTCAGGAAAAAACGCATACGCCCTTTTTGGCCAACCAAGCAACCTGGAAAGGCAAATCAGTGCTACAAAGAAGTCTCGCTTCCCATCGGTCAAATGGGCCATGCTGAAAAAAGGGTCAAAACCAGAAATGCAGGACAGGCCATGGAGAAATGGGAGCCTTGCTACGCTGATGGGCGGGATGTAAATTGCCAACAGCCACTCTGGAGAAGGGTACAGTGAGTCCTGAAACATCTAAAAAACACAGCTTAGAGAGCATAGGGCACTTCCATGCATGGGGGTATAAATTGGGAAAGTTAAAAATCAGCAAGACACAGGAACACCAAAGTTTAGGGCTTCTCTGTTGCCAAGGACCTCCACTTCATTCCACCTTAAATATCCCAGGAAAGATAAAAATGGATAAATAAGTGGTGGTCCTTATGTACAATGGAATATCACTCAGCCATGAAATCAATGTCCTAAGGCTAGTAGCAGCATGATGAGTGGATTTAGGTACGAGAAGATTCTAAGTGAAATAAGTCACAAAGAAAAGGACACTTCTCATAAGATATCACTTATACAGGGAAAGTAAAAACCGTTACACTTGAACTGAATTACAAAACAGAACAGAGTCACACATGCAGAAAACACACTATGGCTGCTTAACAGGAAAGGTGAGGTGGGGTGATACATAAAACAAGGGTTACAAATGAGCTGAGATACCGTTCCATAAACCCAATATGTAATAGACAAGACCTACTCCTTGCTCAGAGAACTGGACTCAACACCCCCTATTCAACACACAAGGATATATCTGACTAGTAATAATCTTAAAACCTATGTATTGAAATCTCTCTGTTAGTGTGTGAAGTGGGTGTAAAGCGGCATAAACACAGCAGTGAAAAGCAGCTAAACCCCATTCTAAAAATAAATTACTTTTAAAACCCCATGAAACAAAGACAGTGAAAGAGAGAGAAATTCTTACACAATTCGTTCAGGGGCTGTGATGGAACCTGGATTGACCATATCTAGACCCACAGCTGGATGAGACATAAGGGTGGACACTCTTGGGGCTGAGAGGTTTGGTGAGGTTGGGTGAGTAAACGCAGACCCTTTAAAGTAATACTGCGTGGTACCCATCCCATGGGTCCCAAATCTCCAGCTTTAAGGGCATCTTCCTACATCGAAAACATGCATAGAAACCCAGAATATGGTACACCGTGTGATGGGGAAAGGTTTCTAAAACGCACCTCATTTCTCATCTCCTTGTGCTCGGGTTCGCCATTGCAGCCACTTTACTAGCAATCTCCCTACTTGGAGCATCAGCACCTTTAACCTCCTGTTCCGTACAGGTTGCAATTTGTCCTGAGGATGAATGGGAAGATGGGGAACCAATGAGAGACTAGCTCTTGGTGTTGGGACAGGCACAGGGCACTCTATTTTCCCATCAGGAAGAAGAATTAACCACAGGCTCAGCCTGCCCCCCGGAACCAGAACAGGGCCTGAAGCCATCCTGCGCTTTTACGGCCAGCTCCCAAAAAGCGAGTGGTAAAATGGAGCTTCAGGGCACTGCAATTCACAAACCTGCAGAGTTATAAATGATAACTCTCGTCCACAAATATATTGAGGGAAGGCAAAAAAGAGGATTTGAAATCAAGGCAGAATTGCAGGAAACAGATTTCAGGAGGTAGATACGAATCGCCTTTAAAGCACATGAAAAGCGGCAAAACATTGATAATGATGCCCTTGGCCAAAAAGGGCGTATGCGTTTTTTCCTGAATATATTCAGGAAAAAACGCATACGCCCTTTTTGGCCAACCAAGCAACCTGGAAAGGCAAATCAGCGCTACAAAGAAGTCTCGCTTCCCATCGGTCAAATGGGCCATGCTGAAAAAAGTGTCAAAACCAGAAATGCAGGACAGGCCATGGAGAAATGGGAGCCTTGCTACGCTGATGGGCGGGATGTAAATTGCCAACAGCCACTCTGGAGAAGGGTACAGTGTGTCCTGAAACATCTAAAAAACACAGCTTAGAGAGCATAGGGCACTTCCATGCATGGGGGTATAAATTGGGAAAGTTAAAAATCAGCAAGACACAGGAACACCAAAGTTTAGGGCTTCTCTGTTGCCAAGGACCTCCACTTCATTCCACCTTAAATATCCCAGGAAAGATAAAAATGGATAAATAAGTGGTGGTCCTTATGTACAATGGAATATCACTCAGCCATGATATCAATGTCCTAAGGCTAGTAGCAGCATGATGAGTGGATTTAGGTACCAGACGATTCTAAGTGAAATAAGTCACACAGAAAAGGACACTTCTCATAAGATATCACTTATACAGGGAAAGTAAAAACCGTTACACTTGAACTGAATTACAAAACAGAACAGAGTCACACATGCAGAAAACACACTATGGCTGCTTAACAGGAAAGGTGAGGTGGGGTGATACATAAAACAAGGGTTTCAAATGAGCTGAGATACCGTTCCATAAACCCAATATGTAATAGACAAGACCTACTCCTTGCTCAGAGAACTGGACTCAACACCCCCTATTCAACACACAAGGATATATCTGACTAGTAATAATCTTAAAACTTATGTATTGAAATCTCTCTGTTAGTGTGTGAAGTGGGTGTAAAGCGGCATAAACACAGCAGTGAAAAGCAGCTAAACCCCATTCTAAAAATAAATTACTTTTAAAACCCCATGAAACAAAGACAGTGAAAGAGAGAGAAATTCTTACACAATTCGTTCAGGGGCTGTGATGGAACCTGGATTGACCATATCTAGACCCACAGCTGGATGAGACATAAGGGTGGACACTCTTGGGGCTGAGAGGTTTGGTGAGGTTGGGTGAGTAAACGCAGACCCTTTAAAGTAATACTGCGTGGTACCCATCCCATGGGTCCCAAATCTCCAGGTTTAAGGGCATCTTCCTACATCGAAAACATGCATAGAAACCCAGAATATGGTACACCGTGTGATGGGGAAAGGTTTCTAAAACGCACCTCATTTCTCATCTCCTTGTGCTCGGGTTCGCCATTGCAGCCACTTTACTAGCAATCTCCCTACTTGGAGCATCAGCACCTTTAACCTCCTGTTCCGTACAGGTTGCAATTTGTCCTGAGGATGAATGGGAAGATGGGGAACCAATGAGAGACTAGCTCTTGGTGTTGGGACAGGCACAGGGCACTCTATTTTCCCATCAGGAAGAAGAATTAACCACAGGCTCAGCCTGCCCCCTGGAACCAGAACAGGGCCTGAAGCCATCCTGCGCTTTTACGGCCAGCTCCCAAAAAGCGAGTGGTAAAATGGAGCTTCAGGGCACTGCAATTCACAAACCTGCAGAGTTATAAATGATAACTCTCGTCCACAAATATATTGAGGGAAGGCAAAAAAGAGGATTTGAAATCAAGGCAGAATTGCAGGAAACAGATTTCAGGAGGTAGATACGAATCGCCTTTAAAGCACATGAAAAGCGGCAAAACATTGATAATGATGCCCTTGGCCAAAAAGGGCGTATGCGTTTTTTCCTGAATATATTCAGGAAAAAACGCATACGCCCTTTTTGGCCAACCAAGCAACCTGGAAAGGCAAATCAACGCTACAAAGAAGTCTCGCTTCCCATCGGTCAAATGGGCCATGCTGAAAAAAGTGTCAAAACCAGAAATGCAGGACAGGCCATGGAGAAATGGGAGCCTTGCTACGCTGATGGGCGGGATGTAAATTGCCAACAGCCACTCTGGAGAAGGGTACAGTGTGTCCTGAAACATCTAAAAAACACAGCTTAGAGAGCATAGGGCACTTCCATGCATGGGGGTATAAATTGGGAAAGTTAAAAATCAGCAAGACACAGGAACACCAAAGTTTAGGGCTTCTCTGTTGCCAAGGACCTCCACTTCATTCCACCTTAAATATCCCAGGAAAGATAAAAATGGATAAATAAGTGGTGGTCCTTATGTACAATGGAATATCACTCAGCCATGAAATCAATGTCCTAAGGCTAGTAGCAGCATGATGAGTGGATTTAGGTAGGAGACGATTCTAAGTGAAATAAGTCACAAAGAAAAGGACACTTCTCATAAGATATCACTTATACAGGGAAAGTAAAAACCGTTACACTTGAACTGAATTACAAAACAGAACAGAGTCACACATGCAGAAAACACACTATGGCTGCTTAACAGGAAAGGTGAGGTGGGGTGATACATAAAACAAGGGTTACAAATGAGCTGAGATACCGTTCCATAAACCCAATATGTAATAGACAAGACCTACTCCTTGCTCAGAGAACTGGACTCAACACCCCCTATTCAACACACAAGGATATATCTGACTAGTAATAATCTTAAAACCTATGTATTGAAATCTCTCTGTTAGTGTGTGAAGTGGGTGTAAAGCGGCATAAACACAGCAGTGAAAAGCAGCTAAACCCCATTCTAAAAATAAATTACTTTTAAAACCCCATGAAACAAAGACAGTGAAAGAGAGCGAAATTCTTACACAATTCGTTCAGGGGCTGTGATGGAACCTGGATTGACCATATCTAGACCCACAGCTGGATGAGACATAAGGGTGGACACTCTTGGGGCTGAGAGGTTTGGTGAGGTTGGGTGAGTAAACGCAGACCCTTTAAAGTAATACTGCGTGGTACCCATCCCATGGGTCCCAAATCTCCAGGTTTAAGGGCATCTTCCTACATCGAAAACATGCATAGAAACCCAGAATATGGTACACCGTGTGATGGGGAAAGGTTTCTAAAACGCACCTCATTTCTCATCTCCTTGTGCTCGGGTTCGCCATTGCAGCCACTTTACTAGCAATCTCCCTACTTGGAGCATCAGCACCTTTAACCTCCTGTTCCGTACAGGTTGCAATTTGTCCTGAGGATGAATGGGAAGATGGGGAACCAATGAGAGACTAGCTCTTGGTGTTGGGACAGGCACAGGGCACTCTATTTTCCCATCAGGAAGAAGAATTAACCACAGGCTCAGCCTGCCCCCCGGAACCAGAACAGGGCCTGAAGCCATCCTGCGCTTTTACGGCCAGCTCCCAAAAAGCGAGTGGTAAAATGGAGCTTCAGGGCACTGCAATTCACAAACCTGCAGAGTTATAAATGATAACTCTCGTCCACAAATATATTGAGGGAAGGCAAAAAAGAGGATTTGAAATCAAGGCAGAATTGCAGGAAACAGATTTCAGGAGGTAGATACGAATCGCCTTTAAAGCACATGAAAAGCGGCAAAACATTGATAATGATGCCCTTGGCCAAAAAGGGCGTATGCGTTTTTTCCTGAATATATTCAGGAAAAAACGCATACGCCCTTTTTGGCCAACCAAGCAACCTGGAAAGGCAAATCAGCGCTACAAAGAAGTCTCGCTTCCCATCGGTCAAATGGGCCATGCTGAAAAAAGTGTCAAAACCAGAAATGCAGGACAGGCCATGGAGAAATGGGAGCCTTGCTACGCTGATGGGCGGGATGTAAATTGCCAACAGCCACTCTGGAGAAGGGTACAGTGAGTCCTGAAACATCTAAAAAACACAGCTTAGAGAGCATAGGGCACTTCCATGCATGGGGGTATAAATTGGGAAAGTTAAAAATCAGCAAGACACAGGAACACCAAAGTTTAGGGCTTCTCTGTTGCCAAGGACCTCCACTTCATTCCACCTTAAATATTCCAGGAAAGATAAAAATGGATAAATAAGTGGTGGTCCTTATGTACAATGGAATATCACTCAGCCATGAAATCAATGTCCTAAGGCTAGTAGCAGCATGATGAGTGGATTTAGGTATGAGACGATTCTAAGTGAAATAAGTCACACAGAAAAGGACACTTCTCATAAGATATCACTTATACAGGGAAAGTAAAAACCGTTACACTTGATCTGAATTACAAAACAGAACAGAGTCACACATGCAGAAAACACACTATGGCTGCTTAACAGGAAAGGTGAGGTGGGGTGATACATAAAACAAGGGTTACAAATGAGCTGAGATACCGTTCCATAAACCCAATATGTAATAGACAAGACCTACTCCTTGCTCAGAGAACTGGACTCAACACCCCCTATTCACCACACAAGGATATACCTGACTAGTAATAATCTTAAAACCTATGTATTGAAATCTCTCTGTTAGTGTGTGAAGTGGGTGTAAAGCGGCATAAACACAGCAGTGAAAAGCAGCTAAACCCCATTCTAAAAATAAATTACTTTTAAAACCCCATGAAACAAAGACAGTGAAAGAGAGAGAAATTCTTACACAATTCGTTCAGGGGCTGTGATGGAACCTGGATTGACCATATCTAGACCCACAGCTGGATGAGACATAAGGGTGGACACTCTTGGGGCTGAGAGGTTTGGTGAGGTTGGGTGAGTAAACGCAGACCCTTTAAAGTAATACTGCGTGGTACCCATCCCATGGGTCCCAAATCTCCAGGTTTAAGGGCATCTTCCTACATCGAAAACATGCATAGAAACCCAGAATATGGTACACCGTGTGATGGGGAAAGGTTTCTAAAACGCACCTCATTTCTCATCTCCTTGTGCTCGGGTTCGCCATTGCAGCCACTTTACTAGCAATCTCCCTACTTGGAGCATCAGTACCTTTAACCTCCTGTTCCGTACAGGTTGCAATTTGTCCTGAGGATGAATGGGAAGATGGGGAACCAATGAGAGACTAGCTCTTGGTGTTGGGACAGGCACAGGGCACTCTATTTTCCCATCAGGAAGAAGAATTAACCACAGGCTCAGCCTGCCCCCCGGAACCAGAACAGGGCCTGAAGCCATCCTGCGCTTTTACGGCCAGCTCCCAAAAAGCGAGTGGTAAAATGGAGCTTCAGGGCACTGCAATTCACAAACCTGCAGAGTTATAAATGATAACTCTCGTCCACAAATATATTGAGGGAAGGCAAAAAAGAGGATTTGAAATCAAGGCAGAATTGCAGGAAACAGATTTCAGGAGGTAGATTCGAATCGCCTTTAAAGCACATGAAAAGCGGCAAAACATTGATAATGATGCCCTTGGCCAAAAAGGGCGTATGCGTTTTTTCCTGAATATATTCAGGAAAAAACGCATACGCCCTTTTTGGCCAACCAAGCAACCTGGAAAGGCAAATCAGCGCTACAAAGAAGTCTCGCTTCCCATCGGTCAAATGGGCCATGCTGAAAAAAGGGTCAAAACCAGAAATGCAGGACAGGCCATGGAGAAATGGGAGCCTTGCTACGCTGATGGGCGGGATGTAAATTGCCAACAGCCACTCTGGAGAAGGGTACAGTGAGTCCTGAAACATCTAAAAAACACAGCTTAGAGAGCATAGGGCACTTCCATGCATGGGGGTATAAATTGGGAAAGTTAAAAATCAGCAAGACACAGGAACACCAAAGTTTAGGGCTTCTCTGTTGCCAAGGACCTCCACTTCATTCCACCTTAAATATCCCAGGAAAGATAAAAATGGATAAATAAGTGGTGGTCCTTATGTACAATGGAATATCACTCAGCCATGAAATCAATGTCCTAAGGCAAGTAGCAGCATGATGAGAGGATTTAGGTACGACGATTCTAAGGGAAATAAGTCACACAGAAAAGGACACTTCTCATAAGATATCACTTATACAGGGAAAGTAAAAACCGTTACACTTGAACTGAATTACAAAACAGAACAGAGTCACACATGCAGAAAACACACTATGGCTGCTTAACAGGAAAGGTGAGGTGGGGTGATACATAAAACAAGGGTTACAAATGAGCTGAGATACCGTTCCATAAACCCAATATGTAATAGACAAGACCTACTCCTTGCTCAGAGAACTGGACTCAACACCCCCTATTCACCACACAAGGATATACCTGACTAGTAATAATCTTAAAACCTATGTATTGAAATCTCTCTGTTAGTGTGTGAAGTGGGTGTAAAGCGGCATAAACACAGCAGTGAAAAGCAGCTAAACCCCATTCTAAAAATAAATTACTTTTAAAACCCCATGAAACAAAGACAGTGAAAGAGAGAGAAATTCTTACACAATTCGTTCAGGGGCTGTGATGGAACCTGGATTGACCATATCTAGACCCACAGCTGGATGAGACATAAGGGTGGACACTCTTGGGGCTGAGAGGTTTGGTGAGGTTGGGTGAGTAAACGCAGACCCTTTAAAGTAATACTGCGTGGTACCCATCCCATGGGTCCCAAATCTCCAGGTTTAAGGGCATCTTCCTACATCGAAAACATGCATAGAAACCCAGAATATGGTACACCGTGTGATGGGGAAAGGTTTCTAAAACGCACCTCATTTCTCATCTCCTTGTGCTCGGGTTCGCCATTGCAGCCACTTTACTAGCAATCTCCCTACTTGGAGCATCAGCACCTTTAACCTCCTGTTCCGTACAGGTTGCAATTTGTCCTGAGGATGAATGGGAAGATGGGGAACCAATGAGAGACTAGCTCTTGGTGTTGGGACAGGCACAGGGCACTCTATTTTCCCATCAGGAAGAAGAATTAACCACAGGCTCAGCCTGCCCCCCGGAACCAGAACAGGGCCTGAAGCCATCCTGCGCTTTTACGGCCAGCTCCCAAAAAGCGAGTGGTAAAATGGAGCTTCAGGGCACTGCAATTCACAAACCTGCAGAGTTATAAATGATAACTCTCGTCCACAAATATATTGAGGGAAGGCAAAAAAGAGGATTTGAAATCAAGGCAGAATTGCAGGAAACAGATTTCAGGAGGTAGATTCGAATCGCCTTTAAAGCACATGAAAAGCGGCAAAACATTGATAATGATGCCCTTGGCCAAAAAGGGCGTATGCGTTTTTTCCTGAATATATTCAGGAAAAAACGCATACGCCCTTTTTGGCCAACCAAGCAACCTGGAAAGGCAAATCAGCGCTACAAAGAAGTCTCGCTTCCCATCGGTCAAATGGGCCATGCTGAAAAAAGGGTCAAAACCAGAAATGCAGGACAGGCCATGGAGAAATGGGAGCCTTGCTACGCTGATGGGCGGGATGTAAATTGCCAACAGCCACTCTGGAGAAGGGTACAGTGAGTCCTGAAACATCTAAAAAACACAGCTTAGAGAGCATAGGGCACTTCCATGCATGGGGGTATAAATTGGGAAAGTTAAAAATCAGCAAGACACAGGAACACCAAAGTTTAGGGCTTCTCTGTTGCCAAGGACCTCCACTTCATTCCACCTTAAATATCCCAGGAAAGATAAAAATGGATAAATAAGTGGTGGTCCTTATGTACAATGGAATATCACTCAGCCATGAAATCAATGTCCTAAGGCAAGTAGCAGCATGATGAGAGGATTTAGGTACGACGATTCTAAGGGAAATAAGTCACACAGAAAAGGACACTTCTCATAAGATATCACTTATACAGGGAAAGTAAAAACCGTTACACTTGAACTGAATTACAAAACAGAACAGAGTCACACATGCAGAAAACACACTATGGCTGCTTAACAGGAAAGGTGAGGTGGGGTGATACATAAAACAAGGGTTTCAAATGAGCTGAGATACCGTTCCATAAACCCAATATGTAATAGACAAGACCTACTCCTTGCTCAGAGAACTGGACTCAACACCCCCTATTCACCACACAAGGATATATCTGACTAGTAATAATCTTAAAACCTATGTATTGAAATCTCTCTGTTAGTGTGTGAAGTGGGTGTAAAGCGGCATAAACACAGCAGTGAAAAGCAGCTAAACCCCATTCTAAAAATAAATTACTTTTAAAACCCCATGAAACAAAGACAGTGAAAGAGAGAGAAATTCTTACACAATTCGTTCAGGGGCTGTGATGGAACCTGGATTGACCATATCTAGACCCACAGCTGGATGAGACATAAGGGTGGACACTCTTGGGGCTGAGAGGTTTGGTGAGGTTGGGTGAGTAAACGCAGACCCTTTAAAGTAATACTGCGTGGTACCCATCCCATGGGTCCCAAATCTCCAGGTTCAAGGGCATCTTCCTACTTCGAAAACATGCATAGAAACCCAGAATATGGTACACCGTGTGATGGGGAAAGGTTTCTAAAACGCACCTCATTTCTCATCTCCTTGTGCTCGGGTTCACCATTGCAGACACTTTACTAGCAATCTCCCTACTTGGAGCATCAGCACCTTTAACCTCCTGTTCCGTACAGGTTGCAATTTGTCCTGAGGATGAACGGGAAGATGGGGAACCAATGAGAGACTAGCTCTTGGTGTTGGGACAGGCACAGGGCACTCTATTTTCCCATCAGGAAGAAGAATTAACCACAGGCTCAGCCTGTCCCCCAGAACCAGAACAGGGCCTGAAGCCATCCTGCGCTTTTACGGCCAGCTCCCAAAAAGCGAGTTGTAAAATGGAGCTTCAGGGCACTGCAATTCACAAACCTGCAGAGTTATAAATGATAACTCTCGTCCACAAATATATTGAGGGAAGTCAAAAAAGAGGATTTGAAATCAAGGCAGAATTGCAGGAAACAGATTTCAGGAGGTAGATTCGAATCGCCTTTAAAGCACATGAAAAGCGGCAAAACATTGATAATGATGCCCTTGGCCAAAAAAGGCGTATGCGTTTTTTCCTGAATATATTCAGGAAAAAACGCATACGCCCTTTTTGGCCAACCAAGCAACCTGGAAAGGCAAATCAGCGCTACAAAGAAGTCTCGCTTCCCATCGGTCAAATGGGCCATGCTGAAATAAGTGTCAAAACCAGAAATGCAGAACAGGCCATGGAGAAATGGGAGCCTTGCTACGCTGATGGGCGGGATGTAAATTGCCAACAGCCACTCTGGAGAAGGGTACAGTGAGTCCTGAAACATCTAAAAAACACAGCTTAGAGAGCATAGGGCACTTCCATGCATGGGGGTATAAATTGGGAAAGTTAAAAATCAGCAAGACACAGGAACACCAAAGTTTAGGGCTTCTCTGTTGCCAAGGACCTCCACTTCATTCCACCTTAAATATTCCAGGAAAGATAAAAATGGATAAATAAGTGGTGGTCCTTATGTACAATGGAATATCACTCAGCCATGAAATCAATGTCCTAAGGCTAGTAGCAGCATGATGAGTGGATTTAGGTATGAGACGATTCTAAGTGAAATAAGTCACACAGAAAAGGACACTTCTCATAAGATATCACTTATACAGGGAAAGTAAAAACCGTTACACTTGAACTGAATTACAAAACAGAACAGAGTCACACATGCAGAAAACACACTATGGCTGCTTAACAGGAAAGGTGAGGTGGGGTGATACATAAAACAAGGGTTTCAAATGAGCTGAGATACCGTTCCATAAACCCAATATGTAATAGACAAGACCTACTCCTTGCTCAGAGAACTGGACTCAACACCCCCTATTCACCACACAAGGATATATCTGACTAGTAATAATCTTAAAACCTATGTATTGAAATCTCTCTGTTAGTGTGTGAAGTGGGTGTAAAGCGGCATAAACACAGCAGTGAAAAGCAGCTAAACCCCATTCTAAAAATAAATTACTTTTAAAACCCCATGAAACAAAGACAGTGAAAGAGAGAGAAATTCTTACACAATTCGTTCAGGGGCTGTGATGGAACCTGGATTGACCATATCTAGACCCACAGCTGGATGAGACATAAGGGTGGACACTCTTGGGGCTGAGAGGTTTGGTGAGGTTGGGTGAGTAAACGCAGACCCTTTAAAGTAATACTGCGTGGTACCCATCCCATGGGTCCCAAATCTCCAGGTTCAAGGGCATCTTCCTACATCGAAAACATGCATAGAAACCCAGAATATGGTACACCGTGTGATGGGGAAAGGTTTCTAAAACGCACCTCATTTCTCATCTCCTTGTGCTCGGGTTCACCATTGCAGACACTTTACTAGCAATCTCCCTACTTGGAGCATCAGCACCTTTAACCTCCTGTTCCGTACAGGTTGCAATTTGTCCTGAGGATGAACGGGAAGATGGGGAACCAATGAGAGACTAGCTCTTGGTGTTGGGACAGGCACAGGGCACTCTATTTTCCCATCAGGAAGAAGAATTAACCACAGGCTCAGCCTGTCCCCCAGAACCAGAACAGGGCCTGAAGCCATCCTGCGCTTTTACGGCCAGCTCCCAAAAAGCGAGTTGTAAAATGGAGCTTCAGGGCACTGCAATTCACAAACCTGCAGAGTTATAAATGATAACTCTCGTCCACAAATATATTGAGGGAAGTCAAAAAAGAGGATTTGAAATCAAGGCAGAATTGCAGGAAACAGATTTCAGGAGGTAGATTCGAATCGCCTTTAAAGCACATGAAAAGCGGCAAAACATTGATAATGATGCCCTTGGCCAAAAAAGGCGTATGCGTTTTTTCCTGAATATATTCAGGAAAAAACGCATACGCCCTTTTTGGCCAACCAAGCAACCTGGAAAGGCAAATCAGCGCTACAAAGAAGTCTCGCTTCCCATCGGTCAAATGGGCCATGCTGAAATAAGTGTCAAAACCAGAAATGCAGAACAGGCCATGGAGAAATGGGAGCCTTGCTACGCTGATGGGCGGGATGTAAATTGCCAACAGCCACTCTGGAGAAGGGTACAGTGAGTCCTGAAACATCTAAAAAACACAGCTTAGAGAGCATAGGGCACTTCCATGCATGGGGGTATAAATTGGGAAAGTTAAAAATCAGCAAGACACAGGAACACCAAAGTTTAGGGCTTCTCTGTTGCCAAGGACCTCCACTTCATTCCACCTTAAATATTCCAGGAAAGATAAAAATGGATAAATAAGTGGTGGTCCTTATGTACAATGGAATATCACTCAGCCATGAAATCAATGTCCTAAGGCTAGTAGCAGCATGATGAGTGGATTTAGGTATGAGACGATTCTAAGTGAAATAAGTCACACAGAAAAGGACACTTCTCATAAGATATCACTTATACAGGGAAAGTAAAAACCGTTACACTTGAACTGAATTACAAAACAGAACAGAGTCACACATGCAGAAAACACACTATGGCTGCTTAACAGGAAAGGTGAGGTGGGGTGATACATAAAACAAGGGTTACAAATGAGCTGAGATACCGTTCCATAAACCCAATATGTAATAGACAAGACCTACTCCTTGCTCAGAGAACTGGACTCAACACCCCCTATTCACCACACAAGGATATATCTGACTAGTAATAATCTTAAAACCTATGTATTGAAATCTCTCTGTTAGTGTGTGAAGTGGGTGTAAAGCGGCATAAACACAGCAGTGAAAAGCAGCTAAACCCCATTCTAAAAATAAATTACTTTTAAAACCCCATGAAACAAAGACAGTGAAAGAGAGAGAAATTCTTACACAATTCGTTCAGGGGCTGTGATGGAACCTGGATTGACCATATCTAGACCCACAGCTGGATGAGACATAAGGGTGGACACTCTTGGGGCTGAGAGGTTTGGTGAGGTTGGGTGAGTAAACGCAGACCCTTTAAAGTAATACTGCGTGGTACCCATCCCATGGGTCCCAAATCTCCAGGTTTAAGGGCATCTTCCTACATCGAAAACATGCATAGAAACCCAGAATATGGTACACCGTGTGATGGGGAAAGGTTTCTAAAACGCACCTCATTTCTCATCTCCTTGTGCTCGGGTTCGCCATTGCAGCCACTTTACTAGCAATCTCCCTACTTGGAGCATCAGCACCTTTAACCTCCTGTTCCGTACAGGTTGCAATTTGTCCTGAGGATGAATGGGAAGATGGGGAACCAATGAGAGACTAGCTCTTGGTGTTGGGACAGGCACAGGGCACTCTATTTTCCCATCAGGAAGAAGAATTAACCACAGGCTCAGCCTGCCCCCCGGAACCAGAACAGGGCCTGAAGCCATCCTGCGCTTTTACGGCCAGCTCCCAAAAAGCGAGTGGTAAAATGGAGCTTCAGGGCACTGCAATTCACAAACCTGCAGAGTTATAAATGATAACTCTCGTCCACAAATATATTGAGGGAAGGCAAAAAAGAGGATTTGAAATCAAGGCAGAATTGCAGGAAACAGATTTCAGGAGGTAGATTCGAATCGCCTTTAAAGCACATGAAAAGCGGCAAAACATTGATAATGATGCCCTTGGCCAAAAAGGGCGTATGCGTTTTTTCCTGAATATATTCAGGAAAAAACGCATACGCCCTTTTTGGCCAACCAAGCAACCTGGAAAGGCAAATCAGTGCTACAAAGAAGTCTCGCTTCCCATCGGTCAAATGGGCCATGCTGAAAAAAGTGTCAAAACCAGAAATGCAGGACAGGCCATGGAGAAATGGGAGCCTTGCTACGCTGATGGGCGGGATGTAAATTGCCAACAGCCACTCTGGAGAAGGGTACAGTGAGTCCTGAAACATCTAAAAAACACAGCTTAGAGAGCATAGGGCACTTCCATGCATGGGGGTATAAATTGGGAAAGTTAAAAATCAGCAAGACACAGGAACACCAAAGTTTAGGGCTTCTCTGTTGCCAAGGACCTCCACTTCATTCCACCTTAAATATCCCAGGAAAGATAAAAATGGATAAATAAGTGGTGGTCCTTATGTACAATGGAATATCACTCAGCCATGAAATCAATGTCCTAAGGCTAGTAGCAGCATGATGAGTGGATTTAGGTACGAGACGATTCTAAGTGAAATAAGTCACACAGAAAAGGACACTTCTCATAAGATATCACTTATACAGGGAAAGTAAACACCGTTACACTTGAACTGAATTACAAAACAGAACAGAGTCACACATGCAGAAAACACACTATGGCTGCTTAACAGGAAAGGTGAGGTGGGGTGATACATAAAACAAGGGTTACAAATGAGCTGAGATACCGTTCCATAAACCCAATATGTAATAGACAAGACCTACTCCTTGCTCAGAGAACTGGACTCAACACCCCCTATTCAACACACAAGGATATATCTGACTAGTAATAATCTTAAAACCTATGTATTGAAATCTCTCTGTTAGTGTGTGAAGTGGGTGTAAAGCGGCATAAACACAGCAGTGAAAAGCAGCTAAACCCCATTCTAAAAATAAATTACTTTTAAAACCCCATGAAACAAAGACAGTGAAAGAGAGAGAAATTCTTACACAATTCGTTCAGGGGCTGTGATGGAACCTGGATTGACCATATCTAGACCCACAGCTGGATGAGACATAAGGGTGGACACTCTTGGGGCTGAGAGGTTTGGTGAGGTTGGGTGAGTAAACGCAGACCCTTTAAAGTAATACTGCGTGGTACCCATCCCATGGGTCCCAAATCTCCAGGTTTACGGGCATCTTCCTACATCGAAAACATGCATAGAAACCCAGAATATGGTACACCGTGTGATGGGGAAAGGTTTCTAAAACGCACCTCATTTCTCATCTCCTTGTGCTCGGGTTCGCCATTGCAGCCACTTTACTAGCAATCTCCCTACTTGGAGCATCAGCACCTTTAACCTCCTCTTCCGTACAGGTTGCAATTTGTCCTGAGGATGAATGGGAAGATGGGGAACCAATGAGAGACTAGCTCTTGGTGTTGGGACAGGCACAGGGCACTCTATTTTCCCATCAGGAAGAAGAATTAACCACAGGCTCAGCCTGCCCCCCGGAACCAGAACAGGGCCTGAAGCCATCCTGCGCTTTTACGGCCAGCTCCCAAAAAGCGAGTGGTAAAATGGAGCTTCAGGGCACTGCAATTCACAAACCTGCAGAGTTATAAATTATAACTCTCGTCCACAAATATATTGAGGGAAGGCAAAAAAGAGGATTTGAAATCAAGGCAGAATTGCAGGAAACAGATTTCAGGAGGTAGATACGAATCGCCTTTAAAGCACATGAAAAGCGGCAAAACATTGATAATGATGCCCTTGGCCAAAAAGGGCGTATGCGTTTTTTCCTGAATATATTCAGGAAAAAACGCATACGCCCTTTTTGGCCAACCAAGCAACCTGGAAAGGCAAATCAGCGCTACAAAGAAGTCTCGCCTCCCATCGGTCAAATGGGCCATGCTGAAAAAAGTGTCAAAACCAGAAATGCAGGACAGGCCATGGAGAAATGGGAGCCTTGCTACGCTGATGGGCGGGATGTAAATTGCCAACAGCCACTCTGGAGAAGGGTACAGTGTGTCCTGAAACATCTAAAAAACACAGCTTAGAGAGCATAGGGCACTTCCATGCATGGGGGTATAAATTGGGAAAGTTAAAAATCAGCAAGACACAGGAACACCAAAGTTTAGGGCTTCTCTGTTGCCAAGGACCTCCACTTCATTCCACCTTAAATATCCCAGGAAAGATAAAAATGGATAAATAAGTGGTGGTCCTTATGTACAATGGAATATCACTCAGCCATGAAATCAATGTCCTAAGGCTAGTAGCAGCATGATGAGTGGATTTAGGTACGAGACGATTCTAAGTGAAATAAGTCACACAGAAAAGGACACTTCTCATAAGATATCACTTATACAGGGAAAGTAAAAACCGTTACACTTGAACTGAATTACAAAACAGAACAGAGTCACACATGCAGAAAACACACTATGGCTGCTTAACAGGAAAGGTGAGGTGGGGTGATACATAAAACAAGGGTTTCAAATGAGCTGAGATACCGTTCCATAAACCCAATATGTAATAGACAAGACCTACTCCTTGCTCAGAGAACTGGACTCAACACCCCCTATTCAACACACAAGGATATATCTGACTAGTAATAATCTTAAAACTTATGTATTGAAATCTCTCTGTTAGTGTGTGAAGTGGGTGTAAAGCGGCATAAACACAGCAGTGAAAAGCAGCTAAACCCCATTCTAAAAATAAATTACTTTTAAAACCCCATGAAACAAAGACAGTGAAAGAGAGAGAAATTCTTACACAATTCGTTCAGGGGCTGTGATGGAACCTGGATTGACCATATCTAGACCCACAGCTGGATGAGACATAAGGGTGGACACTCTTGGGGCTGAGAGGTTTGGTGAGGTTGGGTGAGTAAACGCAGACCCTTTAAAGTAATACTGCGTGGTACCCATCCCATGGGTCCCAAATCTCCAGGTTCAAGGGCATCTTCCTACATCGAAAACATGCATAGAAACCCAGAATATGGTACACCGTGTGATGGGGAAAGGTTTCTAAAACGCACCTCATTTCTCATCTCCTTGTGCTCGGGTTCGCCATTGCAGCCACTTTACTAGCAATCTCCCTACTTGGAGCATCAGCACCTTTAACCTCCTGTTCCGTACAGGTTGCAATTTGTCCTGAGGATGAATGGGAAGATGGGGAACCAATGAGAGACTAGCTCTTGGTGTTGGGACAGGCACAGGGCACTCTATTTTCCCATCAGGAAGAAGAATTAACCACAGGCTCAGCCTGCCCCCTGGAACCAGAACAGGGCCTGAAGCCATCCTGCGCTTTTACCGCCAGCTCCCAAAAAGCGAGTGGTAAAATGGAGCTTCAGGGCACTGCAATTCACAAACCTGCAGAGTTATAAATGATAACTCTCGTCCACAAATATATTGAGGGAAGGCAAAAAAGAGGATTTGAAATCAAGGCAGAATTGCAGGAAACAGATTTCAGGAGGTAGATACGAATCGCCTTTAAAGCACATGAAAAGCGGCAAAACATTGATAATGATGCCCTTGGCCAAAAAGGGCGTATGCGTTTTTTCCTGAATATATTCAGGAAAAAACGCATACGCCCTTTTTGGCCAACCAAGCAACCTGGAAAGGCAAATCAGCGCTACAAAGAAGTCTCGCTTCCCATCGGTCAAATGGGCCATGCTGAAAAAAGTGTCAAAACCAGAAATGCAGGACAGGCCATGGAGAAATGGGAGCCTTGCTACGCTGATGGGCGGGATGTAAATTGCCAACAGCCACTCTGGAGAAGGGTACAGTGTGTCCTGAAACATCTAAAAAACACAGCTTAGAGAGCATAGGGCACTTCCATGCATGGGGGTATAAATTGGGAAAGTTAAAAATCAGCAAGACACAGGAACACCAAAGTTTAGGGCTTCTCTGTTGCCAAGGACCTCCACTTCATTCCACCTTAAATATCCCAGGAAAGATAAAAATGGATAAATAAGTGGTGGTCCTTATGTACAATGGAATATCACTCAGCCATGAAATCAATGTCCTAAGGCTAGTAGCAGCATGATGAGTGGATTTAGGTACGAGACGATTCTAAGTGAAATAAGTCACAAAGAAAAGGACACTTCTCATAAGATATCACTTATACAGGGAAAGTAAAAACCGTTACACTTGAACTGAATTACAAAACAGAACAGAGTCACACATGCAGAAAACACACTATGGCTGCTTAACAGGAAAGGTGAGGTGGGGTGATACATAAAACAAGGGTTACAAATGAGCTGAGATACCGTTCCATAAACCCAATATGTAATAGACAAGACCTACTCCTTGCTCAGAGAACTGGACTCAACACCCCCTATTCAACACACAAGGATATATCTGACTAGTAATAATCTTAAAACCTATGTATTGAAATCTCTCTGTTAGTGTGTGAAGTGGGTGTAAAGCGGCATAAACACAGCAGTGAAAAGCAGCTAAACCCCATTCTAAAAATAAATTACTTTTAAAACCCCATGAAACAAAGACAGTGAAAGAGAGAGAAATTCTTACACAATTCGTTCAGGGGCTGTGATGGAACCTGGATTGACCATATCTAGACCCACAGCTGGATGAGACATAAGGGTGGACACTCTTGGGGCTGAGAGGTTTGGTGAGGTTGGGTGAGTAAACGCAGACCCTTTAAAGTAATACTGCGTGGTACCCATCCCATGGGTCCCAAATCTCCAGGTTTAAGGGCATCTTCCTACATCGAAAACATGCATAGAAACCCAGAATATGGTACACCGTGTGATGGGGAAAGGTTTCTAAAACGCACCTCATTTCTCATCTCCTTGTGCTCGGGTTCGCCATTGCAGCCACTTTACTAGCAATCTCCCTACTTGGAGCATCAGCACCTTTAACCTCCTGTTCCGTACAGGTTGCAATTTGTCCTGAGGATGAATGGGAAGATGGGGAACCAATGAGAGACTAGCTGTTGGTGTTGGGACAGGCACAGGGCACTCTATTTTCCCATCAGGAAGAAGAATTAACCACAGGCTCAGCCTGCCCCCTGGAACGAGAACAGGGCCTGAAGCCATCCTGCGCTTTTACGGCCAGCTCCCAAAAAGCGAGTTGTAAAATGGAGCTTCAGGGCACTGCAATTCACAAACCTGCAGAGTTATAAATGATAACTCTCGTCCACAAATATATTGAGGGAAGGCAAAAAAGAGGATTTGAAATCAAGGCAGAATTGCAGGAAACAGATTTCAGGAGGTAGATATGAATCGCCTTTAAAGCACATGAAAAGCGGCAAAACATTGATAATGATGCCCTTGGCCAAAAAGGGCGTATGCGTTTTTTCCTGAATATATTCAGGAAAAAACGCATACGCCCTTTTTGGCCAACCAAGCAACCTGGAAAGGCAAATCAGCGCTACAAAGAAGTCTCGCCTCCCATCGGTCAAATGGGCCATGCTGAAAAAAGTGTCAAAACCAGAAATGCAGGACAGGCCATGGAGAAATGGGAGCCTTGCTACGCTGATGGGCGGGATGTAAATTGCCAACAGCCACTCTGGAGAAGGGTACAGTGTGTCCTGAAACATCTAAAAAACACAGCTTAGAGAGCATAGGGCACTTCCATTCATGGGGGTATAAATTGGGAAAGTTAAAAATCAGCAAGACACAGGAACACCAAAGTTTAGGGCTTCTCTGTTGCCAAGGACCTCCACTTCATTCCACCTTAAATATCCCAGGAAAGATAAAAATGGATAAATAAGTGGTGGTCCTTATGTACAATGGAATATCACTCAGCCATGAAATCAATGTCCTAAGGCTAGTAGCAGCATGATGAGTGGATTTAGGTACGAGACGATTCTAAGTGAAATAAGTCACACAGAAAAGGACACTTCTCATAAGATATCACTTATACAGGGAAAGTAAAAACCGTTACACTTGAACTGAATTACAAAACAGAACAGAGTCACACATGCAGAAAACACACTATGGCTGCTTAACAGGAAAGGTGAGGTGGGGTGATACATAAAACAAGGGTTTCAAATGAGCTGAGATACCGTTCCATAAACCCAATATGTAATAGACAAGACCTACTCCTTGCTCAGAGAACTGGACTCAACACCCCCTATTCAACACACAAGGATATATCTGACTAGTAATAATCTTAAAACTTATGTATTGAAATCTCTCTGTTAGTGTGTGAAGTGGGTGTAAAGCGGCATAAACACAGCAGTGAAAAGCAGCTAAACCCCATTCTAAAAATAAATTACTTTTAAAACCCCATGAAACAAAGACAGTGAAAGAGAGAGAAATTCTTACACAATTCGTTCAGGGGCTGTGATGGAACCTGGATTGACCATATCTAGACCCACAGCTGGATGAGACATAAGGGTGGACACTCTTGGGGCTGAGAGGTTTGGTGAGGTTGGGTGAGTAAACGCAGACCCTTTAAAGTAATACTGCGTGGTACCCATCCCATGGGTCCCAAATCTCCAGGTTCAAGGGCATCTTCCTACATCGAAAACATGCATAGAAACCCAGAATATGGTACACCGTGTGATGGGGAAAGGTTTCTAAAACGCACCTCATTTCTCATCTCCTTGTGCTCGGGTTCGCCATTGCAGCCACTTTACTAGCAATCTCCCTACTTGGAGCATCAGCACCTTTAACCTCCTGTTCCGTACAGGTTGCAATTTGTCCTGAGGATGAATGGGAAGATGGGGAACCAATGAGAGACTAGCTCTTGGTGTTGGGACAGGCACAGGGCACTCTATTTTCCCATCAGGAAGAAGAATTAACCACAGGCTCAGCCTGCCCCCTGGAACCAGAACAGGGCCTGAAGCCATCCTGCGCTTTTACCGCCAGCTCCCAAAAAGCGAGTGGTAAAATGGAGCTTCAGGGCACTGCAATTCACAAACCTGCAGAGTTATAAATGATAACTCTCGTCCACAAATATATTGAGGGAAGGCAAAAAAGAGGATTTGAAATCAAGGCAGAATTGCAGGAAACAGATTTCAGGAGGTAGATACGAATCGCCTTTAAAGCACATGAAAAGCGGCAAAACATTGATAATGATGCCCTTGGCCAAAAAGGGCGTATGCGTTTTTTCCTGAATATATTCAGGAAAAAACGCATACGCCCTTTTTGGCCAACCAAGCAACCTGGAAAGGCAAATCAGCGCTACAAAGAAGTCTCGCTTCCCATCGGTCAAATGGGCCATGCTGAAAAAAGTGTCAAAACCAGAAATGCAGGACAGGCCATGGAGAAATGGGAGCCTTGCTACGCTGATGGGCGGGATGTAAATTGCCAACAGCCACTCTGGAGAAGGGTACAGTGAGTCCTGAAACATCTAAAAAACACAGCTTAGAGAGCATAGGGCACTTCCATGCATGGGGGTATAAATTGGGAAAGTTAAAAATCAGCAAGACACAGGAACACCAAAGTTTAGGGCTTCTCTGTTGCCAAGGACCTCCACTTCATTCCACCTTAAATATCCCAGGAAAGATAAAAATGGATAAATAAGTGGTGGTCCTTATGTACAATGGAATATCACTCAGCCATGAAATCAATGTCCTAAGGCTAGTAGCAGCATGATGAGTGGATTTAGGTACGAGACGATTCTAAGTGAAATAAGTCACAAAGAAAAGGACACTTCTCATAAGATATCACTTATACAGGGAAAGTAAAAACCGTTACACTTGAACTGAATTACAAAACAGAACAGAGTCACACATGCAGAAAACACACTATGGCTGCTTAACAGGAAAGGTGAGGTGGGGTGATACATAAAACAAGGGTTACAAATGAGCTGAGATACCGTTCCATAAACCCAATATGTAATAGACAAGACCTACTCCTTGCTCAGAGAACTGGACTCAACACCCCCTATTCAACACACAAGGATATATCTGACTAGTAATAATCTTAAAACCTATGTATTGAAATCTCTCTGTTAGTGTGTGAAGTGGGTGTAAAGCGGCATAAACACAGCAGTGAAAAGCAGCTAAACCCCATTCTAAAAATAAATTACTTTTAAAACCCCATGAAACAAAGACAGTGAAAGAGAGAGAAATTCTTACACAATTCGTTCAGGGGCTGTGATGGAACCTGGATTGACCATATCTAGACCCACAGCTGGATGAGACATAAGGGTGGACACTCTTGGGGCTGAGAGGTTTGGTGAGGTTGGGTGAGTAAACGCAGACCCTTTAAAGTAATACTGCGTGGTACCCATCCCATGGGTCCCAAATCTCCAGGTTTAAGGGCATCTTCCTACATCGAAAACATGCATAGAAACCCAGAATATGGTACACCGTGTGATGGGGAAAGGTTTCTAAAACGCACCTCATTTCTCATCTCCTTGTGCTCGGGTTCGCCATTGCAGCCACTTTACTAGCAATCTCCCTACTTGGAGCATCAGCACCTTTAACCTCCTGTTCCGTACAGGTTGCAATTTGTCCTGAGGATGAATGGGAAGATGGGGAACCAATGAGAGACTAGCTGTTGGTGTTGGGACAGGCACAGGGCACTCTATTTTCCCATCAGGAAGAAGAATTAACCACAGGCTCAGCCTGCCCCCCGGAACCAGAACAGGGCCTGAAGCCATCCTGCGCTTTTACGGCCAGCTCCCAAAAAGCGAGTGGTAAAATGGAGCTTCAGGGCACTGCAATTCACAAACCTGCAGAGTTATAAATGATAACTCTCGTCCACAAATATATTGAGGGAAGGCAAAAAAGAGGATTTGAAATCAAGGCAGAATTGCAGGAAACAGATTTCAGGAGGTAGATACGAATCGCCTTTAAAGCACATGAAAAGCGGCAAAACATTGATAATGATGCCCTTGGCCAAAAAGGGCGTATGCGTTTTTTCCTGAATATATTCAGGAAAAAACGCATACGCCCTTTTTGGCCAACCAAGCAACCTGGAAAGGCAAATCAGCGCTACAAAGAAGTCTCGCCTCCCATCGGTCAAATGGGCCATGCTGAAAAAAGTGTCAAAACCAGAAATGCAGGACAGGCCATGGAGAAATGGGAGCCTTGCTACGCTGATGGGCGGGATGTAAATTGCCAACAGCCACTCTGGAGAAGGGTACAGTGTGTCCTGAAACATCTAAAAAACACAGCTTAGAGAGCATAGGGCACTTCCATGCATGGGGGTATAAATTGGGAAAGTTAAAAATCAGCAAGACACAGGAACACCAAAGTTTAGGGCTTCTCTGTTGCCAAGGACCTCCACTTCATTCCACCTTAAATATCCCAGGAAAGATAAAAATGGATAAATAAGTGGTGGTCCTTATGTACAATGGAATATCACTCAGCCATGAAATCAATGTCCTAAGGCTAGTAGCAGCATGATGAGTGGATTTAGGTACGAGACGATTCTAAGTGAAATAAGTCACACAGAAAAGGACACTTCTCATAAGATATCACTTATACAGGGAAAGTAAAAACCGTTACACTTGAACTGAATTACAAAACAGAACAGAGTCACACATGCAGAAAACACACTATGGCTGCTTAACAGGAAAGGTGAGGTGGGGTGATACATAAAACAAGGGTTTCAAATGAGCTGAGATACCGTTCCATAAACCCAATATGTAATAGACAAGACCTACTCCTTGCTCAGAGAACTGGACTCAACACCCCCTATTCAACACACAAGGATATATCTGACTAGTAATAATCTTAAAACTTATGTATTGAAATCTCTCTGTTAGTGTGTGAAGTGGGTGTAAAGCGGCATAAACACAGCAGTGAAAAGCAGCTAAACCCCATTCTAAAAATAAATTACTTTTAAAACCCCATGAAACAAAGACAGTGAAAGAGAGAGAAATTCTTACACAATTCGTTCAGGGGCTGTGATGGAACCTGGATTGACCATATCTAGACCCACAGCTGGATGAGACATAAGGGTGGACACTCTTGGGGCTGAGAGGTTTGGTGAGGTTGGGTGAGTAAACGCAGACCCTTTAAAGTAATACTGCGTGGTACCCATCCCATGGGTCCCAAATCTCCAGGTTCAAGGGCATCTTCCTACATCGAAAACATGCATAGAAACCCAGAATATGGTACACCGTGTGATGGGGAAAGGTTTCTAAAACGCACCTCATTTCTCATCTCCTTGTGCTCGGGTTCGCCATTGCAGCCACTTTACTAGCAATCTCCCTACTTGGAGCATCAGCACCTTTAACCTCCTGTTCCGTACAGGTTGCAATTTGTCCTGAGGATGAATGGGAAGATGGGGAACCAATGAGAGACTAGCTCTTGGTGTTGGGACAGGCACAGGGCACTCTATTTTCCCATCAGGAAGAAGAATTAACCACAGGCTCAGCCTGCCCCCTGGAACCAGAACAGGGCCTGAAGCCATCCTGCGCTTTTACCGCCAGCTCCCAAAAAGCGAGTGGTAAAATGGAGCTTCAGGGCACTGCAATTCACAAACCTGCAGAGTTATAAATGATAACTCTCGTCCACAAATATATTGAGGGAAGGCAAAAAAGAGGATTTGAAATCAAGGCAGAATTGCAGGAAACAGATTTCAGGAGGTAGATACGAATCGCCTTTAAAGCACATGAAAAGCGGCAAAACATTGATAATGATGCCCTTGGCCAAAAAGGGCGTATGCGTTTTTTCCTGAATATATTCAGGAAAAAACGCATACGCCCTTTTTGGCCAACCAAGCAACCTGGAAAGGCAAATCAGCGCTACAAAGAAGTCTCGCTTCCCATCGGTCAAATGGGCCATGCTGAAAAAAGTGTCAAAACCAGAAATGCAGGACAGGCCATGGAGAAATGGGAGCCTTGCTACGCTGATGGGCGGGATGTAAATTGCCAACAGCCACTCTGGAGAAGGGTACAGTGTGTCCTGAAACATCTAAAAAACACAGCTTAGAGAGCATAGGGCACTTCCATGCATGGGGGTATAAATTGGGAAAGTTAAAAATCAGCAAGACACAGGAACACCAAAGTTTAGGGCTTCTCTGTTGCCAAGGACCTCCACTTCATTCCACCTTAAATATCCCAGGAAAGATAAAAATGGATAAATAAGTGGTGGTCCTTATGTACAATGGAATATCACTCAGCCATGAAATCAATGTCCTAAGGCTAGTAGCAGCATGATGAGTGGATTTAGGTACGAGACGATTCTAAGTGAAATAAGTCACAAAGAAAAGGACACTTCTCATAAGATATCACTTATACAGGGAAAGTAAAAACCGTTACACTTGAACTGAATTACAAAACAGAACAGAGTCACACATGCAGAAAACACACTATGGCTGCTTAACAGGAAAGGTGAGGTGGGGTGATACATAAAACAAGGGTTACAAATGAGCTGAGATACCGTTCCATAAACCCAATATGTAATAGACAAGACCTACTCCTTGCTCAGAGAACTGGACTCAACACCCCCTATTCAACACACAAGGATATATCTGACTAGTAATAATCTTAAAACCTATGTATTGAAATCTCTCTGTTAGTGTGTGAAGTGGGTGTAAAGCGGCATAAACACAGCAGTGAAAAGCAGCTAAACCCCATTCTAAAAATAAATTACTTTTAAAACCCCATGAAACAAAGACAGTGAAAGAGAGAGAAATTCTTACACAATTCGTTCAGGGGCTGTGATGGAACCTGGATTGACCATATCTAGACCCACAGCTGGATGAGACATAAGGGTGGACACTCTTGGGGCTGAGAGGTTTGGTGAGGTTGGGTGAGTAAACGCAGACCCTTTAAATTAATACTGCGTGGTACCCATCCCATGGGTCCCAAATCTCCAGGTTTAAGGGCATCTTCCTACATCGAAAACATGCATAGAAACCCAGAATATGGTACACCGTGTGATGGGGAAAGGTTTCTAAAACGCACCTCATTTCTCATCTCCTTGTGCTCGGGTTCGCCATTGCAGCCACTTTACTAGCAATCTCCCTACTTGGAGCATCAGCACCTTTAACCTCCTGTTCCGTACAGGTTGCAATTTGTCCTGAGGATGAATGGGAAGATGGGGAACCAATGAGAGACTAGCTCTTGGTGTTGGGACAGGCACAGGGCACTCTAATTTCCCATCAGGAAGAAGAATTAACCACAGGCTCAGCCTGCCCCCCGGAACCAGAACAGGGCCTGAAGCCATCCTGCGCTTTTACGGCCAGCTCCCAAAAAGCGAGTGGTAAAATGGAGCTTCAGGGCACTGCAATTCACAAACCTGCAGAGTTATAAATGATAACTCTCGTCCACAAATATATTGAGGGAAGGCAAAAAAGAGGATTTGAAATCAAGGCAGAATTGCAGGAAACAGATTTCAGGAGGTAGATACGAATCGCCTTTAAAGCACATGAAAAGCGGCAAAACATTGATAATGATGCCCTTGGCCAAAAAGGGCGTATGCGTTTTTTCCTGAATATATTCAGGAAAAAACGCATACGCCCTTTTTGGCCAACCAAGCAACCTGGAAAGGCAAATCAGCGCTACAAAGAAGTCTCGCTTCCCATCGGTCAAATGGGCCATGCTGAAAAAAGTGTCAAAACCAGAAATGCAGGACAGGCCATGGAGAAATGGGAGCCTTGCTACGCTGATGGGCGGGATGTAAATTGCCAACAGCCACTCTGGAGAAGGGTACAGTGAGTCCTGAAACATCTAAAAAACACAGCTTAGAGAGCATAGGGCACTTCCATGCATGGGGGTATAAATTGGGAAAGTTAAAAATCAGCAAGACACAGGAACACCAAAGTTTAGGGCTTCTCTGTTGCCAAGGACCTCCACTTCATTCCACCTTAAATATCCCAGGAAAGATAAAAATGGATAAATAAGTGGTGGTCCTTATGTACAATGGAATATCACTCAGCCATGAAATCAATGTCCTAAGGCAAGTAGCAGCATGATGAGTGGATTTAGGTACGACGATTCTAAGGGAAATAAGTCACACAGAAAAGGACACTTCTCATAAGATATCACTTATACAGGGAAAGTAAAAACCGTTACACTTGAACTGAATTACAAAACAGAACAGAGTCACACATGCAGAAAACACACTATGGCTGCTTAACAGGAAAGGTGAGGTGGGGTGATACATAAAACAAGGGTTTCAAATGAGCTGAGATACCGTTCCATAAACCCAATATGTAATAGACAAGACCTACTCCTTGCTCAGGGAACTGGACTCAACACCCCCTATTCACCACACAAGGATATATCTGACTAGTAATAATCTTAAAACCTATGTATTGAAATCTCTCTGTTAGTGTGTGAAGTGGGTGTAAAGCGGCATAAACACAGCAGTGAAAAGCAGCTAAACCCCATTCTAAAAATAAATTACTTTTAAAACCCCATGAAACAAAGACAGTGAAAGAGAGAGAAATTCTTACACAATTCGTTCAGGGGCTGTGATGGAACCTGGATTGACCATATCTAGACCCACAGCTGGATGAGACATAAGGGTGGACACTCTTGGGGCTGAGAGGTTTGGTGAGGTTGGGTGAGTAAACGCAGACCCTTTAAAGTAATACTGCGTGGTACCCATCCCATGGGTCCCAAATCTCCAGGTTTAAGGGCATCTTCCTACATCGAAAACATGCATAGAAACCCAGAATATGGTACACCGTGTGATGGGGAAAGGTTTCTAAAACGCACCTCATTTCTCATCTCCTTGTGCTCGGGTTCGCCATTGCAGCCACTTTACTAGCAATCTCCCTACTTGGAGCATCAGCACCTTTAACCTCCTGTTCCGTACAGGTTGCAATTTGTCCTGAGGATGAATGGGAAGATGGGGAACCAATGAGAGACTAGCTCTTGGTGTTGGGACAGGCACAGGGCACTCTATTTTCCCATCAGGAAGAAGAATTAACCACAGGCTCAGCCTGCCCCCCGGAACCAGAACAGGGCCTGAAGCCATCCTGCGCTTTTACGGCCAGCTCCCAAAAAGCGAGTGGTAAAATGGAGCTTCAGGGCACTGCAATTCACAAACCTGCAGAGTTATAAATGATAACTCTCGTCCACAAATATATTGAGGGAAGGCAAAAAAGAGGATTTGAAATCAAGGCAGAATTGCAGGAAACAGATTTCAGGAGGTAGATACGAATCGCCTTTAAAGCACATGAAAAGCGGCAAAACATTGATAATGATGCCCTTGGCCAAAAAGGGCGTATGCGTTTTTTCCTGAATATATTCAGGAAAAAACGCATACGCCCTTTTTGGCCAACCAAGCAACCTGGAAAGGCAAATCAGCGCTACAAAGAAGTCTCGCTTCCCATCGGTCAAATGGGCCATGCTGAAAAAAGTGTCAAAACCAGAAATGCAGGACAGGCCATGGAGAAATGGGAGCCTTGCTACGCTGATGGGCGGGATGTAAATTGCCAACAGCCACTCTGGAGAAGGGTACAGTGAGTCCTGAAACATCTAAAAAACACAGCTTAGAGAGCATAGGGCACTTCCATGCATGGGGGTATAAATTGGGAAAGTTAAAAATCAGCAAGACACAGGAACACCAAAGTTTAGGGCTTCTCTGTTGCCAAGGACCTCCACTTCATTCCACCTTAAATATCCCAGGAAAGATAAAAATGGATAAATAAGTGGTGGTCCTTATGTACAATGGAATATCACTCAGCCATGAAATCAATGTCCTAAGGCAAGTAGCAGCATGATGAGTGGATTTAGGTACGACGATTCTAAGGGAAATAAGTCACACAGAAAAGGACACTTCTCATAAGATATCACTTATACAGGGAAAGTAAAAACCGTTACACTTGAACTGAATTACAAAACAGAACAGAGTCACACATGCAGAAAACACACTATGGCTGCTTAACAGGAAAGGTGAGGTGGGGTGATACATAAAACAAGGGTTTCAAATGAGCTGAGATACCGTTCCATAAACCCAATATGTAATAGACAAGACCTACTCCTTGCTCAGGGAACTGGACTCAACACCCCCTATTCACCACACAAGGATATATCTGACTAGTAATAATCTTAAAACCTATGTATTGAAATCTCTCTGTTAGTGTGTGAAGTGGGTGTAAAGCGGCATAAACACAGCAGTGAAAAGCAGCTAAACCCCATTCTAAAAATAAATTACTTTTAAAACCCCATGAAACAAAGACAGTGAAAGAGAGAGAAATTCTTACACAATTCGTTCAGGGGCTGTGATGGAACCTGGATTGACCATATCTAGACCCACAGCTGGATGAGACATAAGGGTGGACACTCTTGGGGCTGAGAGGTTTGGTGAGGTTGGGTGAGTAAACGCAGACCCTTTAAAGTAATACTGCGTGGTACCCATCCCATGGGTCCCAAATCTCCAGGTTTAAGGGCATCTTCCTACATCGAAAACATGCATAGAAACCCAGAATATGGTACACCGTGTGATGGGGAAAGGTTTCTAAAACGCACCTCATTTCTCATCTCCTTGTGCTCGGGTTCGCCATTGCAGCCACTTTACTAGCAATCTCCCTACTTGGAGCATCAGCACCTTTAACCTCCTGTTCCGTACAGGTTGCAATTTGTCCTGAGGATGAATGGGAAGATGGGGAACCAATGAGAGACTAGCTCTTGGTGTTGGGACAGGCACAGGGCACTCTAATTTCCCATCAGGAAGAAGAATTAACCACAGGCTCAGCCTGCCCCCCGGAACCAGAACAGGGCCTGAAGCCATCCTGCGCTTTTACGGCCAGCTCCCAAAAAGCGAGTGGTAAAATGGAGCTTCAGGGCACTGCAATTCACAAACCTGCAGAGTTATAAATGATAACTCTCGTCCACAAATATATTGAGGGAAGGCAAAAAAGAGGATTTGAAATCAAGGCAGAATTGCAGGAAACAGATTTCAGGAGGTAGATACGAATCGCCTTTAAAGCACATGAAAAGCGGCAAAACATTGATAATGATGCCCTTGGCCAAAAAGGGCGTATGCGTTTTTTCCTGAATATATTCAGGAAAAAACGCATACGCCCTTTTTGGCCAACCAAGCAACCTGGAAAGGCAAATCAGCGCTACAAAGAAGTCTCGCCTCCCATCGGTCAAATGGGCCATGCTGAAAAAAGTGTCAAAACCAGAAATGCAGGACAGGCCATGGAGAAATGGGAGCCTTGCTACGCTGATGGGCGGGATGTAAATTGCCAACAGCCACTCTGGAGAAGGGTACAGTGTGTCCTGAAACATCTAAAAAACACAGCTTAGAGAGCATAGGGCACTTCCATGCATGGGGGTATAAATTGGGAAAGTTAAAAATCAGCAAGACACAGGAACACCAAAGTTTAGGGCTTCTCTGTTGCCAAGGACCTCCACTTCATTCCACCTTAAATATCCCAGGAAAGATAAAAATGGATAAATAAGTGGTGGTCCTTATGTACAATGGAATATCACTCAGCCATGAAATCAATGTCCTAAGGCTAGTAGCAGCATGATGAGTGGATTTAGGTACGAGACGATTCTAAGTGAAATAAGTCACACAGAAAAGGACACTTCTCATAAGATATCACTTATACAGGGAAAGTAAAAACCGTTACACTTGAACTGAATTACAAAACAGAACAGAGTCACACATGCAGAAAACACACTATGGCTGCTTAACAGGAAAGGTGAGGTGGGGTGATACATAAAACAAGGGTTTCAAATGAGCTGAGATACCGTTCCATAAACCCAATATGTAATAGACAAGACCTACTCCTTGCTCAGAGAACTGGACTCAACACCCCCTATTCAACACACAAGGATATATCTGACTAGTAATAATCTTAAAACTTATGTATTGAAATCTCTCTGTTAGTGTGTGAAGTGGGTGTAAAGCGGCATAAACACAGCAGTGAAAAGCAGCTAAACCCCATTCTAAAAATAAATTACTTTTAAAACCCCATGAAACAAAGACAGTGAAAGAGAGAGAAATTCTTACACAATTCGTTCAGGGGCTGTGATGGAACCTGGATTGACCATATCTAGACCCACAGCTGGATGAGACATAAGGGTGGACACTCTTGGGGCTGAGAGGTTTGGTGAGGTTGGGTGAGTAAACGCAGACCCTTTAAAGTAATACTGCGTGGTACCCATCCCATGGGTCCCAAATCTCCAGGTTCAAGGGCATCTTCCTACATCGAAAACATGCATAGAAACCCAGAATATGGTACACCGTGTGATGGGGAAAGGTTTCTAAAACGCACCTCATTTCTCATCTCCTTGTGCTCGGGTTCGCCATTGCAGCCACTTTACTAGCAATCTCCCTACTTGGAGCATCAGCACCTTTAACCTCCTGTTCCGTACAGGTTGCAATTTGTCCTGAGGATGAATGGGAAGATGGGGAACCAATGAGAGACTAGCTCTTGGTGTTGGGACAGGCACAGGGCACTCTATTTTCCCATCAGGAAGAAGAATTAACCACAGGCTCAGCCTGCCCCCTGGAACCAGAACAGGGCCTGAAGCCATCCTGCGCTTTTACCGCCAGCTCCCAAAAAGCGAGTGGTAAAATGGAGCTTCAGGGCACTGCAATTCACAAACCTGCAGAGTTATAAATGATAACTCTCGTCCACAAATATATTGAGGGAAGGCAAAAAAGAGGATTTGAAATCAAGGCAGAATTGCAGGAAACAGATTTCAGGAGGTAGATACGAATCGCCTTTAAAGCACATGAAAAGCGGCAAAACATTGATAATGATGCCCTTGGCCAAAAAGGGCGTATGCGTTTTTTCCTGAATATATTCAGGAAAAAACGCATACGCCCTTTTTGGCCAACCAAGCAACCTGGAAAGGCAAATCAGCGCTACAAAGAAGTCTCGCTTCCCATCGGTCAAATGGGCCATGCTGAAAAAAGTGTCAAAACCAGAAATGCAGGACAGGCCATGGAGAAATGGGAGCCTTGCTACGCTGATGGGCGGGATGTAAATTGCCAACAGCCACTCTGGAGAAGGGTACAGTGTGTCCTGAAACATCTAAAAAACACAGCTTAGAGAGCATAGGGCACTTCCATGCATGGGGGTATAAATTGGGAAAGTTAAAAATCAGCAAGACACAGGAACACCAAAGTTTAGGGCTTCTCTGTTGCCAAGGACCTCCACTTCATTCCACCTTAAATATCCCAGGAAAGATAAAAATGGATAAATAAGTGGTGGTCCTTATGTACAATGGAATATCACTCAGCCATGAAATCAATGTCCTAAGGCTAGTAGCAGCATGATGAGTGGATTTAGGTACGAGAGGATTCTAAGTGAAACAAGTCACAAAGAAAAGGACACTTCTCATAAGATATCACTTATACAGGGAAAGTAAAAACCGTTACACTTGAACTGAATTACAAAACAGAACAGAGTCACACATGCAGAAAACACACTATGGCTGCTTAACAGGAAAGGTGAGGTGGGGTGATACATAAAACAAGGGTTACAAATGAGCTGAGATACCGTTCCATAAACCCAATATGTAATAGACAAGACCTACTCCTTGCTCAGAGAACTGGACTCAACACCCCCTATTCACCACACAAGGATATATCTGACTAGTAATAATCTTAAAACCTATGTATTGAAATCTCTCTGTTAGTGTGTGAAGTGGGTGTAAAGCGGCATAAACACAGCAGTGAAAAGCAGCTAAACCCCATTCTAAAAATAAATTACTTTTAAAACCCCATGAAACAAAGACAGTGAAAGAGAGAGAAATTCTTACACAATTCGTTCAGGGGCTGTGATGGAACCTGGATTGACCATATCTAGACCCACAGCTGGATGAGACATAAGGGTGGACACTCTTGGGGCTGAGAGGTTTGGTGAGGTTGGGTGAGTAAACGCAGACCCTTTAAATTAATACTGCGTGGTACCCATCCCATGGGTCCCAAATCTCCAGGTTTAAGGGCATCTTCCTACATCGAAAACATGCATAGAAACCCAGAATATGGTACACCGTGTGATGGGGAAAGGTTTCTAAAACGCACCTCATTTCTCATCTCCTTGTGCTCGGGTTCGCCATTGCAGCCACTTTACTAGCAATCTCCCTACTTGGAGCATCAGCACCTTTAACCTCCTGTTCCGTACAGGTTGCAATTTGTCCTGAGGATGAATGGGAAGATGGGGAACCAATGAGAGACTAGCTCTTGGTGTTGGGACAGGCACAGGGCACTCTATTTTCCCATCAGGAAGAAGAATTAACCACAGGCTCAGCCTGCCCCCCGGAACCAGAACAGGGCCTGAAGCCATCCTGCGCTTTTACGGCCAGCTCCCAAAAAGCGAGTGGTAAAATGGAGCTTCAGGGCACTGCAATTCACAAACCTGCAGAGTTATAAATGATAACTCTCGTCCACAAATATATTGAGGGAAGGCAAAAAAGAGGATTTGAAATCAAGGCAGAATTGCAGGAAACAGATTTCAGGAGGTAGATACGAATCGCCTTTAAAGCACATGAAAAGCGGCAAAACATTGATAATGATGCCCTTGGCCAAAAAGGGCGTATGCGTTTTTTCCTGAATATATTCAGGAAAAAACGCATACGCCCTTTTTGGCCAACCAAGCAACCTGGAAAGGCAAATCAGCGCTACAAAGAAGTCTCGCTTCCCATCGGTCAAATGGGCCATGCTGAAAAAAGTGTCAAAACCAGAAATGCAGGACAGGCCATGGAGAAATGGGAGCCTTGCTACGCTGATGGGCGGGATGTAAATTGCCAACAGCCACTCTGGAGAAGGGTACAGTGAGTCCTGAAACATCTAAAAAACACAGCTTAGAGAGCATAGGGCACTTCCATGCATGGGGGTATAAATTGGGAAAGTTAAAAATCAGCAAGACACAGGAACACCAAAGTTTAGGGCTTCTCTGTTGCCAAGGACCTCCACTTCATTCCACCTTAAATATCCCAGGAAAGATAAAAATGGATAAATAAGTGGTGGTCCTTATGTACAATGGAATATCACTCAGCCATGAAATCAATGTCCTAAGGCAAGTAGCAGCATGATGAGTGGATTTAGGTACGACGATTCTAAGGGAAATAAGTCACACAGAAAAGGACACTTCTCATAAGATATCACTTATACAGGGAAAGTAAAAACCGTTACACTTGAACTGAATTACAAAACAGAACAGAGTCACACATGCAGAAAACACACTATGGCTGCTTAACAGGAAAGGTGAGGTGGGGTGATACATAAAACAAGGGTTTCAAATGAGCTGAGATACCGTTCCATAAACCCAATATGTAATAGACAAGACCTACTCCTTGCTCAGGGAACTGGACTCAACACCCCCTATTCACCACACAAGGATATATCTGACTAGTAATAATCTTAAAACCTATGTATTGAAATCTCTCTGTTAGTGTGTGAAGTGGGTGTAAAGCGGCATAAACACAGCAGTGAAAAGCAGCTAAACCCCATTCTAAAAATAAATTACTTTTAAAACCCCATGAAACAAAGACAGTGAAAGAGAGAGAAATTCTTACACAATTCGTTCAGGGGCTGTGATGGAACCTGGATTGACCATATCTAGACCCACAGCTGGATGAGACATAAGGGTGGACACTCTTGGGGCTGAGAGGTTTGGTGAGGTTGGGTGAGTAAACGCAGACCCTTTAAAGTAATACTGCGTGGTACCCATCCCATGGGTCCCAAATCTCCAGGTTTAAGGGCATCTTCCTACATCGAAAACATGCATAGAAACCCAGAATATGGTACACCGTGTGATGGGGAAAGGTTTCTAAAACGCACCTCATTTCTCATCTCCTTGTGCTCGGGTTCGCCATTGCAGCCACTTTACTAGCAATCTCCCTACTTGGAGCATCAGCACCTTTAACCTCCTGTTCCGTACAGGTTGCAATTTGTCCTGAGGATGAATGGGAAGATGGGGAACCAATGAGAGACTAGCTCTTGGTGTTGGGACAGGCACAGGGCACTCTAATTTCCCATCAGGAAGAAGAATTAACCACAGGCTCAGCCTGCCCCCCGGAACCAGAACAGGGCCTGAAGCCATCCTGCGCTTTTACGGCCAGCTCCCAAAAAGCGAGTGGTAAAATGGAGCTTCAGGGCACTGCAATTCACAAACCTGCAGAGTTATAAATGATAACTCTCGTCCACAAATATATTGAGGGAAGGCAAAAAAGAGGATTTGAAATCAAGGCAGAATTGCAGGAAACAGATTTCAGGAGGTAGATACGAATCGCCTTTAAAGCACATGAAAAGCGGCAAAACATTGATAATGATGCCCTTGGCCAAAAAGGGCGTATGCGTTTTTTCCTGAATATATTCAGGAAAAAACGCATACGCCCTTTTTGGCCAACCAAGCAACCTGGAAAGGCAAATCAGCGCTACAAAGAAGTCTCGCTTCCCATCGGTCAAATGGGCCATGCTGAAAAAAGGGTCAAAACCAGAAATGCAGGACAGGCCATGGAGAAATGGGAGCCTTGCTACGCTGATGGGCGGGATGTAAATTGCCAACAGCCACTCTGGAGAAGGGTACAGTGAGTCCTGAAACATCTAAAAAACACAGCTTAGAGAGCATAGGGCACTTCCATGCATGGGGGTATAAATTGGGAAAGTTAAAAATCAGCAAGACACAGGAACACCAAAGTTTAGGGCTTCTCTGTTGCCAAGGACCTCCACTTCATTCCACCTTAAATATCCCAGGAAAGATAAAAATGGATAAATAAGTGGTGGTCCTTATGTACAATGGAATATCACTCAGCCATGAAATCAATGTCCTAAGGCAAGTAGCAGCATGATGAGTGGATTTAGGTACGACGATTCTAAGGGAAATAAGTCACACAGAAAAGGACACTTCTCATAAGATATCACTTATACAGGGAAAGTAAAAACCGTTACACTTGAACTGAATTACAAAACAGAACAGAGTCACACATGCAGAAAACACACTATGGCTGCTTAACAGGAAAGGTGAGGTGGGGTGATACATAAAACAAGGGTTTCAAATGAGCTGAGATACCGTTCCATAAACCCAATATGTAATAGACAAGACCTACTCCTTGCTCAGGGAACTGGACTCAACACCCCCTATTCACCACACAAGGATATATCTGACTAGTAATAATCTTAAATCCTATGTATTGAAATCTCTCTGTTAGTGTGTGAAGTGGGTGTAAAGCGGCATAAACACAGCAGTGAAAAGCAGCTAAACCCCATTCTAAAAATAAATTACTTTTAAAACCCCATGAAACAAAGACAGTGAAAGAGAGAGAAATTCTTACACAATTCGTTCAGGGGCTGTGATGGAACCTGGATTGACCATATCTAGACCCACAGCTGGATGAGACATAAGGGTGGACACTCTTGGGGCTGAGAGGTTTGGTGAGGTTGGGTGAGTAAACGCAGACCCTTTAAAGTAATACTGCGTGGTACCCATCCCATGGGTCCCAAATCTCCAGGTTTAAGGGCATCTTCCTACATCGAAAACATGCATAGAAACCCAGAATATGGTACACCGTGTGATGGGGAAAGGTTTCTAAAACGCACCTCATTTCTCATCTCCTTGTGCTCGGGTTCGCCATTGCAGCCACTTTACTAGCAATCTCCCTACTTGGAGCATCAGCACCTTTAACCTCCTGTTCCGTACAGGTTGCAATTTGTCCTGAGGATGAATGGGAAGATGGGGAACCAATGAGAGACTAGCTCTTGGTGTTGGGACAGGCACAGGGCACTCTAATTTCCCATCAGGAAGAAGAATTAACCACAGGCTCAGCCTGCCCCCCGGAACCAGAACAGGGCCTGAAGCCATCCTGCGCTTTTACGGCCAGCTCCCAAAAAGCGAGTGGTAAAATGGAGCTTCAGGGCACTGCAATTCACAAACCTGCAGAGTTATAAATGATAACTCTCGTCCACAAATATATTGAGGGAAGGCAAAAAAGAGGATTTGAAATCAAGGCAGAATTGCAGGAAACAGATTTCAGGAGGTAGATACGAATCGCCTTTAAAGCACATGAAAAGCGGCAAAACATTGATAATGATGCCCTTGGCCAAAAAGGGCGTATGCGTTTTTTCCTGAATATATTCAGGAAAAAACGCATACGCCCTTTTTGGCCAACCAAGCAACCTGGAAAGGCAAATCAGCGCTACAAAGAAGTCTCGCTTCCCATCGGTCAAATGGGCCATGCTGAAAAAAGGGTCAAAACCAGAAATGCAGGACAGGCCATGGAGAAATGGGAGCCTTGCTACGCTGATGGGCGGGATGTAAATTGCCAACAGCCACTCTGGAGAAGGGTACAGTGAGTCCTGAAACATCTAAAAAACACAGCTTAGAGAGCATAGGGCACTTCCATGCATGGGGGTATAAATTGGGAAAGTTAAAAATCAGCAAGACACAGGAACACCAAAGTTTAGGGCTTCTCTGTTGCCAAGGACCTCCACTTCATTCCACCTTAAATATCCCAGGAAAGATAAAAATGGATAAATAAGTGGTGGTCCTTATGTACAATGGAATATCACTCAGCCATGAAATCAATGTCCTAAGGCAAGTAGCAGCATGATGAGTGGATTTAGGTACGACGATTCTAAGGGAAATAAGTCACACAGAAAAGGACACTTCTCATAAGATATCACTTATACAGGGAAAGTAAAAACCGTTACACTTGAACTGAATTACAAAACAGAACAGAGTCACACATGCAGAAAACACACTATGGCTGCTTAACAGGAAAGGTGAGGTGGGGTGATACATAAAACAAGGGTTTCAAATGAGCTGAGATACCGTTCCATAAACCCAATATGTAATAGACAAGACCTACTCCTTGCTCAGGGAACTGGACTCAACACCCCCTATTCACCACACAAGGATATATCTGACTAGTAATAATCTTAAAACCTATGTATTGAAATCTCTCTGTTAGTGTGTGAAGTGGGTGTAAAGCGGCATAAACACAGCAGTGAAAAGCAGCTAAACCCCATTCTAAAAATAAATTACTTTTAAAACCCCATGAAACAAAGACAGTGAAAGAGAGAGAAATTCTTACACAATTCGTTCAGGGGCTGTGATGGAACCTGGATTGACCATATCTAGACCCACAGCTGGATGAGACATAAGGGTGGACACTCTTGGGGCTGAGAGGTTTGGTGAGGTTGGGTGAGTAAACGCAGACCCTTTAAATTAATACTGCGTGGTACCCATCCCATGGGTCCCAAATCTCCAGGTTTAAGGGCATCTTCCTACATCGAAAACATGCATAGAAACCCAGAATATGGTACACCGTGTGATGGGGAAAGGTTTCTAAAACGCACCTCATTTCTCATCTCCTTGTGCTCGGGTTCGCCATTGCAGCCACTTTACTAGCAATCTCCCTACTTGGAGCATCAGCACCTTTAACCTCCTGTTCCGTACAGGTTGCAATTTGTCCTGAGGATGAATGGGAAGATGGGGAACCAATGAGAGACTAGCTCTTGGTGTTGGGACAGGCACAGGGCACTCTATTTTCCCATCAGGAAGAAGAATTAACCACAGGCTCAGCCTGCCCCCCGGAACCAGAACAGGGCCTGAAGCCATCCTGCGCTTTTACGGCCAGCTCCCAAAAAGCGAGTGGTAAAATGGAGCTTCAGGGCACTGCAATTCACAAACCTGCAGAGTTATAAATGATAACTCTCGTCCACAAATATATTGAGGGAAGGCAAAAAAGAGGATTTGAAATCAAGGCAGAATTGCAGGAAACAGATTTCAGGAGGTAGATACGAATCGCCTTTAAAGCACATGAAAAGCGGCAAAACATTGATAATGATGCCCTTGGCCAAAAAGGGCGTATGCGTTTTTTCCTGAATATATTCAGGAAAAAACGCATACGCCCTTTTTGGCCAACCAAGCAACCTGGAAAGGCAAATCAGCGCTACAAAGAAGTCTCGCTTCCCATCGGTCAAATGGGCCATGCTGAAAAAAGGGTCAAAACCAGAAATGCAGGACAGGCCATGGAGAAATGGGAGCCTTGCTACGCTGATGGGCGGGATGTAAATTGCCAACAGCCACTCTGGAGAAGGGTACAGTGAGTCCTGAAACATCTAAAAAACACAGCTTAGAGAGCATAGGGCACTTCCATGCATGGGGGTATAAATTGGGAAAGTTAAAAATCAGCAAGACAAAAGCACACCAAAGTTTAGGGCTGCTCTGTTGCCAAGGACCTCCACTTCATTCCACCTTAAATATCCCAGGAAAGATAAAAATGGATAAATAAGTGGTGGTCCTTATGTACAATGGAATATCACTCAGCCATGAAATCAATGTCCTAAGGCTAGTAGCAGCATGATGAGTGGATTTAGGTACGAGACGATTCTAAGTGAAATAAGTCACACAGAAAAGGACACTTCTCATAAGATATCACTTATACAGGGAAAGTAAAAACCGTTACACTTGAACTGAATTACAAAACAGAACAGAGTCACACATGCAGAAAACACACTATGGCTGCTTAACAGGAAAGGTCAGGTGGGGTGATACATAAAACAAGGGTTTCAAATGAGCTGAGATACCGTTCCATAAACCCAATATGTAATAGACAAGACCTACTCCTTGCTCAGAGAACTGGACTCAACACCCCCTATTCACCACACAAGGATATATCTGACTAGTAATAATCTTAAAACCTATGTATTGAAATCTCTCTGTTAGTGTGTGAAGTGGGTGTAAAGCGGCATAAACACAGCAGTGAAAAGCAGCTAAACCCCATTCTAAAAATAAATTACTTTTAAAACCCCATGAAACAAAGACAGTGAAAGAGAGAGAAATTCTTACACAATTCGTTCAGGGGCTGTGATGGAACCTGGATTGACCATATCTAGACCCACAGCTGGATGAGACATAAGGGTGGACACTCTTGGGGCTGAGAGGTTTGGTGAGGTTGGGTGAGTAAACGCAGACCCTTTAAAGTAATACTGCGTGGTACCCATCCCATGGGTCCCAAATCTCCAGGTTCAAGGGCATCTTCCTACATCGAAAACATGCATAGAAACCCAGAATATGGTACACCGTGTGATGGGGAAAGGTTTCTAAAACGCACCTCATTTCTCATCTCCTTGTGCTCGGGTTCGCCATTGCAGCCACTTTACTAGCAATCTCCCTACTTGGAGCATCAGCACCTTTAACCTCCTGTTCCGTACAGGTTGCAATTTGTCCTGAGGATGAACGGGAAGATGTGGAACCAATGAGAGACTAGCTCTTGGTGTTGGGACAGGCACAGGGCACTCTATTTTCCCATCACGAAGAAGAATTAACCACAGGCTCAGCCTGCCCCCCAGAACCAGAACAGGGCCTGAAGCCATCCTGCGCTTTTACGGCCAGCTCCCAAAAAGCGAGTGGTAAAATGGAGCTTCAGGGCACTGCAATTCACAAACCTGCAGAGTTATAAATGATAACTCTCGTCCACAAATATATTGAGGGAAGGCAAAAAAGAGGATTTGAAATCAAGGCAGAATTGCAGGAAACAGATTTCAGGAGGTAGATACGAATCGCCTTTAAAGCACATGAAAAGCGGCAAAACATTGATAATGATGCCCTTGGCCAAAAAGGGCGTATGCGTTTTTTCCTGAATATATTCAGGAAAAAACGCATACGCCCTTTTTGGCCAACCAAGCAACCTGGAAAGGCAAATCAGCGCTACAAAGAAGTCTCGCTTCCCATCGGTCAAATGGGCCATGCTGAAAAAAGTGTCAAAACCAGAAATGCAGGACAGGCCATGGAGAAATGGGAGCCTTGCTACGCTGATGGGCGGGATGTAAATTGCCAACAGCCACTCTGGAGAAGGGTACAGTGAGTCCTGAAACATCTAAAAAACACAGCTTAGAGAGCATAGGGCACTTCCATGCATGGGGGTATAAATTGGGAAAGTTAAAAATCAGCAAGACACAGGAACACCAAAGTTTAGGGCTTCTCTGTTGCCAAGGACCTCCACTTCATTCCACCTTAAATATCCCAGGAAAGATAAAAATGGATAAATAAGTGGTGGTCCTTATGTACAATGGAATATCACTCAGCCATGAAATCAATGTCCTAAGGCAAGTAGCAGCATGATGAGTGGATTTAGGTACGACGATTCTAAGGGAAATAAGTCACACAGAAAAGGACACTTCTCATAAGATATCACTTATACAGGGAAAGTAAAAACCGTTACACTTGAACTGAATTACAAAACAGAACAGAGTCACACATGCAGAAAACACACTATGGCTGCTTAACAGGAAAGGTGAGGTGGGGTGATACATAAAACAAGGGTTTCAAATGAGCTGAGATACCGTTCCATAAACCCAATATGTAATAGACAAGACCTACTCCTTGCTCAGGGACCTGGACTCAACACCCCCTATTCACCACACAAGGATATATCTGACTAGTAATAATCTTAAAACCTATGTATTGAAATCTCTCTGTTAGTGTGTGAAGTGGGTGTAAAGCGGCATAAACACAGCAGTGAAAAGCAGCTAAACCCCATTCTAAAAATAAATTACTTTTAAAACCCCATGAAACAAAGACAGTGAAAGAGAGAGAAATTCTTACACAATTCGTTCAGGGGCTGTGATGGAACCTGGATTGACCATATCTAGACCCACAGCTGGATGAGACATAAGGGTGGACACTCTTGGGGCTGAGAGGTTTGGTGAGGTTGGGTGAGTAAACGCAGACCCTTTAAAGTAATACTGCGTGGTACCCATCCCATGGGTCCCAAATCTCCAGGTTTAAGGGCATCTTCCTACATCGAAAACATGCATAGAAACCCAGAATATGGTACACCGTGTGATGGGGAAAGGTTTCTAAAACGCACCTCATTTCTCATCTCCTTGTGCTCGGGTTCGCCATTGCAGCCACTTTACTAGCAATCTCCCTACTTGGAGCATCAGCACCTTTAACCTCCTGTTCCGTACAGGTTGCAATTTGTCCTGAGGATGAACGGGAAGATGGGGAACCAATGAGAGACTAGCTCTTGGTGTTGGGACAGGCACAGGGCACTCTAATTTCCCATCAGGAAGAAGAATTAACCACAGGCTCAGCCTGCCCCCCGGAACCAGAACAGGGCCTGAAGCCATCCTGCGCTTTTACGGCCAGCTCCCAAAAAGCGAGTGGTAAAATGGAGCTTCAGGGCACTGCAATTCACAAACCTGCAGAGTTATAAATGATAACTCTCGTCCACAAATATATTGAGGGAAGGCAAAAAAGAGGATTTGAAATCAAGGCAGAATTGCAGGAAACAGATTTCAGGAGGTAGATACGAATCGCCTTTAAAGCACATGAAAAGCGGCAAAACATTGATAATGATGCCCTTGGCCAAAAAGGGCGTATGCGTTTTTTCCTGAATATATTCAGGAAAAAACGCATACGCCCTTTTTGGCCAACCAAGCAACCTGGAAAGGCAAATCAGCGCTACAAAGAAGTCTCGCTTCCCATCGGTCAAATGGGCCATGCTGAAAAAAGGGTCAAAACCAGAAATGCAGGACAGGCCATGGAGAAATGGGAGCCTTGCTACGCTGATGGGCGGGATGTAAATTGCCAACAGCCACTCTGGAGAAGGGTACAGTGAGTCCTGAAACATCTAAAAAACACAGCTTAGAGAGCATAGGGCACTTCCATGCATGGGGGTATAAATTGGGAAAGTTAAAAATCAGCAAGACACAGGAACACCAAAGTTTAGGGCTTCTCTGTTGCCAAGGACCTCCACTTCATTCCACCTTAAATATCCCAGGAAAGATAAAAATGGATAAATAAGTGGTGGTCCTTATGTACAATGGAATATCACTCAGCCATGAAATCAATGTCCTAAGGCAAGTAGCAGCATGATGAGTGGATTTAGGTACGACGATTCTAAGGGAAATAAGTCACACAGAAAAGGACACTTCTCATAAGATATCACTTATACAGGGAAAGTAAAAACCGTTACACTTGAACTGAATTACAAAACAGAACAGAGTCACACATGCAGAAAACACACTATGGCTGCTTAACAGGAAAGGTGAGGTGGGGTGATACATAAAACAAGGGTTTCAAATGAGCTGAGACACCGTTCCATAAACCCAATATGTAATAGACAAGACCTACTCCTTGCTCAGGGAACTGGACTCAACACCCCCTATTCACCACACAAGGATATATCTGACTAGTAATAATCTTAAAACCTATGTATTGAAATCTCTCTGTTAGTGTGTGAAGTGGGTGTAAAGCGGCATAAACACAGCAGTGAAAAGCAGCTAAACCCCATTCTAAAAATAAATTACTTTTAAAACCCCATGAAACAAAGACAGTGAAAGAGAGAGAAATTCTTACACAATTCGTTCAGGGGCTGTGATGGAACCTGGATTGACCATATCTAGACCCACAGCTGGATGAGACATAAGGGTGGACACTCTTGGGGCTGAGAGGTTTGGTGAGGTTGGGTGAGTAAACGCAGACCCTTTAAAGTAATACTGCGTGGTACCCATCCCATGGGTCGCAAATCTCCAGGTTCAAGGGCATCTTCCTACATCGAAAACATGCATAGAAACCCAGAATATGGTACACCGTGTGATGGGGAAAGGTTTCTAAAACGCACCTCATTTCTCATCTCCTTGTGCTCGGGTTCGCCATTGCAGCCACTTTACTAGCAATCTCCCTACTTGGAGCATCAGCACCTTTAACCTCCTGTTCCGTACAGGTTGCAATTTATCCTGAGGATGAACGGGAAGATGTGGAACCAATGAGAGACTAGCTCTTGGTGTTGGGACAGGCACAGGGCACTCTATTTTCCCATCACGAAGAAGAATTAACCACAGGCTCAGCCTGCCCCCCAGAACCAGAACAGGGCCTGAAGCCATCCTGCGCTTTTACGGCCAGCTCCCAAAAAGCGAGTTGTAAAATGGAGCTTCAGGGCACTGCAATTCACAAACCTGTAGAGTTATAAATGATAACTCTCGTCCACAAATATATTGAGGGAAGGCAAAAAAGAGGATTTGAAATCAAGGCAGAATTGCAGGAAACAGATTTCAGGAGGTAGATTCGAATCGCCTTTAAAGCACATGAAAAGCGGCAAAACATTGATAATGATGCCCTTGGCCAAAAAGGGCGTATGCGTTTTTTCCTGAATATATTCAGGAAAAAACGCATACGCCCTTTTTGGCCAACCAAGCAACCTGGAAAGGCAAATCAGCGCTACAAAGAAGTCTCGCTTCCCATCGGTCAAATGGGCCATGCTGAAATAAGTGTCAAAACCAGAAATGCAGGACAGGCCATGGAGAAATGGCAGCCTTGCTACGCTGATGGGCGGGATGTAAATTGCCAACAGCCACTCTGGAGAAGGGTACAGTGTGTCCTGAAACATCTAAAAAACACAGCTTAGAGAGCATAGGACACTTCCATGCATGGGGGTATAAATTGGGAAAGTTAAAAATCAGCAAGACACAAGCACACCAAAGTTTAGGGCTGCTCTGTTGCCAAGGACCTCCACTTCATTCCACCTTAAATATCCCAGGAAAGATAAAAATGGATAAATAAGTGGTGGTCCTTATGTACAATGGAATATCACTCAGCCATGAAATCAATGTCCTAAGGCTAGTAGCAGCATGATGAGTGGATTTAGGTACGAGACGATTCTAAGTGAAATAAGTCACACAGAAAAGGACACTTCTCATAAGATATCACTTATACAGGGAAAGTAAACACCGTTACACTTGAACTGAATTACAAAACAGAACAGAGTCACACATGCAGAAACACACTATGGCTGCTTAACAGGAAAGGTGAGGTGGGGTGATACATAAAACAAGGGTTTCAAATGAGCTGAGATACCGTTCCATAAACCCAATATGTAATAGACAAGACCTACTCCTTGCTCGGGGAACTGGACTCAACACCCCCTATTCACCACACATGGATATATCTGACTAGTAATAATCTTAAAACCTATGTATTGAAATCTCTCTGTTAGTGTGTGAAGTGGGTGTAAAGCGGCATAAACACAGCAGTGAAAAGCAGCTAAACCCCATTCTAAAAATAAATTACTTTTAAAACCCCATGAAACAAAGACAGTGAAAGAGAGAGAAATTCTTACACAATTCGTTCAGGGGCTGTGATGGAACCTGGATTGACCATATCTAGACCCACAGCTGGATGAGACATAAGGGTGGACACTCTTGGGGCTGAGAGGTTTGGTGAGGTTGGGTGAGTAAACGCAGACCCTTTAAAGTAATACTGCGTGGTACCGATCCCATGGGTCCCAAATCTCCAGGTTCAAGGGCATCTTCCTACATCGAAAACATGCATAGAAACCCAGAATATGGTACACCGTGTGATGGGGAAAGGTTTCTAAAACGCACCTCATTTCTCATCTCCTTGTGCTCGGGTTCGCCATTGCAGCCACTTTACTAGCAATCTCCCTACTTGGAGCATCAGCACCTTTAACCTCCTGTTCCGTACAGGTTGCAATTTGTCCTGAGGATGAATGGGAAGATGGGGAACCAATGAGAGACTAGCTCTTGGTGTTGGGACAGGCACAGGGCACTCTATTTTCCCATCAGGAAGAAGAATTAACCACCGGCTCAGCCTGCCCCCCGGAACGAGAACAGGGCCTGAAGCCATCCTGCGCTTTTACGGCCAGCTCCCAAAAAGCGAGTTGTAAAATGGAGCTTCAGGGCACTGCAATTCACAAACCTGCAGAGTTATAAATGATAACTCTCGTCCACAAATATATTGAGGGAAGGCAAAAAAGAGGATTTGAAATCAAGGCAGAATTGCAGGAAACAGATTTCAGGAGGTAGATACGAATCGCCTTTAAAGCACATGAAAAGCGGCAAAACATTGATAGTGATGCCCTTGGCCAAAAAGGGCGTATGCGTTTTTTCCTGAATATATTCAGGAAAAAACGCATACGCCCTTTTTGGCCAACCAAGCAACCTGGAAAGGCAAATCAGCGCTACAAAGAAGTCTCGCTTCCCATCGGTCAAATGGGCCATGCTGAAAAAAGGGTCAAAGCCAGAAATGCAGGACAGGCCATGGAGAAATGGGAGCCTTGCTACGCTGATGGGCGGGATGTAAATTGCCAACAGCCACTCTGGAGAAGGGTACAGTGAGTCCTGAAACATCTAAAAAACACAGCTTAGAGAGCATAGGGCACTTCCATGCATGGGGGTATAAATTGGGAAAGTTAAAAATCAGCAAGACACAGGAACACCAAAGTTTAGGGCTTCTCTGTTGCCAAGGACCTCCACTTCATTCCACCTTAAATATCCCAGGAAAGATAAAAATGGATAAATAAGTGGTGGTCCTTATGTACAATGGAATATCACTCAGCCATGAAATCAATGTCCTAAGGCAAGTAGCAGCATGATGAGTGGATTTAGGTACGACGATTCTAAGGGAAATAAGTCACACAGAAAAGGACACTTCTCATAAGATATCACTTATACAGGGAAAGTAAAAACCGTTACACTTGAACTGAATTACAAAACAGAACAGAGTCACACATGCAGAAAACACACTATGGCTGCTTAACAGGAAAGGTGAGGTGGGGTGATACATAAAACAAGCGTTTCAAATGAGCTGAGATACCGTTCCATAAACCCAATATGTAATAGACAAGACCTACTCCTTGCTCAGGGAACTGGACTCAACACCCCCTATTCACCACACAAGGATATATCTGACTAGTAATAATCTTAAAACCTATGTATTGAAATCTCTCTGTTAGTGTGTGAAGTGGGTGTAAAGCGGCATAAACACAGCAGTGAAAAGCAGCTAAACCCCATTCTAAAAATAAATTACTTTTAAAACCCCATGAAACAAAGACAGTGAAAGAGAGAGAAATTCTTACACAATTCGTTCAGGGGCTGTGATGGAACCTGGATTGACCATATCTAGACCCACAGCTGGATGAGACATAAGGGTGGACACTCTTGGGGCTGAGAGGTTTGGTGAGGTTGGGTGAGTAAACGCAGACCCTTTAAAGTAATACTGCGTGGTACCCATCCCATGGGTCCCAAATCTCCAGGTTTAAGGGCATCTTCCTACATCGAAAACATGCATAGAAACCCAGAATATGGTCCACCGTGTGATGGGGAAAGGTTTCTAAAACGCACCTCATTTCTCATCTCCTTGTGCTCGGGTTCGCCATTGCAGCCACTTTACTAGCAATCTCCCTACTTGGAGCATCAGCACCTTTAACCTCCTGTTCCGTACAGGTTGCAATTTGTCCTGAGGATGAATGGGAAGATGGGGAACCAATGAGAGACTAGCTCTTGGTGTTGGGACAGGCACAGGGCACTCTATTTTCCCATCAGGAAGAAGAATTAACCACAGGCTCAGCCTGCCCCCCGGAACCAGAACAGGGCCTGAAGCCATCCTGCGCTTTTACGGCCAGCTCCCAAAAAGCGAGTGGTAAAATGGAGCTTCAGGGCACTGCAATTCACAAACCTGCAGAGTTATAAATGATAACTCTCGTCCACAAATATATTGAGGGAAGGCAAAAAAGAGGATTTGAAATCAAGGCAGAATTGCAGGAAACAGATTTCAGGAGGTAGATACGAATCGCCTTTAAAGCACATGAAAAGCGGCAAAACATTGATAATGATGCCCTTGGCCAAAAAGGGCGTATGCGTTTTTTCCTGAATATATTCAGGAAAAAACGCATACGCCCTTTTTGGCCAACCAAGCAACCTGGAAAGGCAAATCAGCGCTACAAAGAAGTCTCGCTTCCCATCGGTCAAATGGGCCATGCTGAAAAAAGTGTCAAAACCAGAAATGCAGGACAGGCCATGGAGAAATGGGAGCCTTGCTACGCTGATGGGCGGGATGTAAATTGCCAACAGCCACTCTGGAGAAGGGTACAGTGAGTCCTGAAACATCTAAAAAACACAGCTTAGAGAGCATAGGGCACTTCCATGCATGGGGGTATAAATTGGGAAAGTTAAAAATCAGCAAGACACAGGAACACCAAAGTTTAGGGCTTCTCTGTTGCCAAGGACCTCCACTTCATTCCACCTTAAATATCCCAGGAAAGATAAAAATGGATAAATAAGTGGTGGTCCTTATGTACAATGGAATATCACTCAGCCATGAAATCAATGTCCTAAGGCAAGTAGCAGCATGATGAGTGGATTTAGGTACGACGATTCTAAGGGAAATAAGTCACACAGAAAAGGACACTTCTCATAAGATATCACTTATACAGGGAAAGTAAAAACCGTTACACTTGAACTGAATTACAAAACAGAACAGAGTCACACATGCAGAAAACACACTATGGCTGCTTAACAGGAAAGGTGAGGTGGGGTGATACATAAAACAAGGGTTTCAAATGAGCTGAGATACCGTTCCATAAACCCAATATGTAATAGACAAGACCTACTCCTTGCTCAGGGAACTGGACTCAACACCCCCTATTCACCACACAAGGATATATCTGACTAGTAATAATCTTAAAACCTATGTATTGAAATCTCTCTGTTAGTGTGTGAAGTGGGTGTAAAGCGGCATAAACACAGCAGTGAAAAGCAGCTAAACCCCATTCTAAAAATAAATTACTTTTAAAACCCCATGAAACAAAGACAGTGAAAGAGAGAGAAATTCTTACACAATTCGTTCAGGGGCTGTGATGGAACCTGGATTGACCATATCTAGACCCACAGCTGGATGAGACATAAGGGTGGACACTCTTGGGGCTGAGAGGTTTGGTGAGGTTGGGTGAGTAAACGCAGACCCTTTAAAGTAATACTGCGTGGTACCCATCCCATGGGTCGCAAATCTCCAGGTTCAAGGGCATCTTCCTACATCGAAAACATGCATAGAAACCCAGAATATGGTACACCGTGTGATGGGGAAAGGTTTCTAAAACGCACCTCATTTCTCATCTCCTTGTGCTCGGGTTCGCCATTGCAGCCACTTTACTAGCAATCTCCCTACTTGGAGCATCAGCACCTTTAACCTCCTGTTCCGTACAGGTTGCAATTTATCCTGAGGATGAACGGGAAGATGTGGAACCAATGAGAGACTAGCTCTTGGTGTTGGGACAGGCACAGGGCACTCTATTTTCCCATCACGAAGAAGAATTAACCACAGGCTCAGCCTGCCCCCCAGAACCAGAACAGGGCCTGAAGCCATCCTGCGCTTTTACGGCCAGCTCCCAAAAAGCGAGTTGTAAAATGGAGCTTCAGGGCACTGCAATTCACAAACCTGTAGAGTTATAAATGATAACTCTCGTCCACAAATATATTGAGGGAAGGCAAAAAAGAGGATTTGAAATCAAGGCAGAATTGCAGGAAACAGATTTCAGGAGGTAGATTCGAATCGCCTTTAAAGCACATGAAAAGCGGCAAAACATTGATAATGATGCCCTTGGCCAAAAAGGGCGTATGCGTTTTTTCCTGAATATATTCAGGAAAAAACGCATACGCCCTTTTTGGCCAACCAAGCAACCTGGAAAGGCAAATCAGCGCTACAAAGAAGTCTCGCTTCCCATCGGTCAAATGGGACATGCTGAAATAAGTGTCAAAACCAGAAATGCAGGACAGGCCATGGAGAAATGGCAGCCTTGCTACGCTGATGGGCGGGATGTAAATTGCCAACAGCCACTCTGGAGAAGGGTACAGTGTGTCCTGAAACATCTAAAAAACACAGCTTAGAGAGCATAGGACACTTCCATGCATGGGGGTATAAATTGGGAAAGTTAAAAATCAGCAAGACACAAGCACACCAAAGTTTAGGGCTGCTCTGTTGCCAAGGACCTCCACTTCATTCCACCTTAAATATCCCAGGAAAGATAAAAATGGATAAATAAGTGGTGGTCCTTATGTACAATGGAATATCACTCAGCCATGAAATCAATGTCCTAAGGCTAGTAGCAGCATGATGAGTGGATTTAGGTACGAGACGATTCTAAGTGAAATAAGTCACACAGAAAAGGACACTTCTCATAAGATATCACTTATACAGGGAAAGTAAACACCGTTACACTTGAACTGAATTACAAAACAGAACAGAGTCACACATGCAGAAACACACTATGGCTGCTTAACAGGAAAGGTGAGGTGGGGTGATACATAAAACAAGGGTTTCAAATGAGCTGAGATACCGTTCCATAAACCCAATATGTAATAGACAAGACCTACTCCTTGCTCGGGGAACTGGACTCAACACCCCCTATTCACCACACATGGATATATCTGACTAGTAATAATCTTAAAACCTATGTATTGAAATCTCTCTGTTAGTGTGTGAAGTGGGTGTAAAGCGGCATAAACACAGCAGTGAAAAGCAGCTAAACCCCATTCTAAAAATAAATTACTTTTAAAACCCCATGAAACAAAGACAGTGAAAGAGAGAGAAATTCTTACACAATTCGTTCAGGGGCTGTGATGGAACCTGGATTGACCATATCTAGACCCACAGCTGGATGAGACATAAGGGTGGACACTCTTGGGGCTGAGAGGTTTGGTGAGGTTGGGTGAGTAAACGCAGACCCTTTAAAGTAATACTGCGTGGTACCCATCCCATGGGTCCCAAATCTCCAGGTTCAAGGGCATCTTCCTACATCGAAAACATGCATAGAAACCCAGAATATGGTACACCGTGTGATGGGGAAAGGTTTCTAAAACGCACCTCATTTCTCATCTCCTTGTGCTCGGGTTCGCCATTGCAGCCACTTTACTAGCAATCTCCCTACTTGGAGCATCAGCACCTTTAACCTCCTGTTCCGTACAGGTTGCAATTTGTCCTGAGGATGAATGGGAAGATGGGGAACCAATGAGAGACTAGCTGTTGGTGTTGGGACAGGCACAGGGCACTCTATTTTCCCATCAGGAAGAAGAATTAACCACCGGCTCAGCCTGCCCCCCGGAACGAGAACAGGGCCTGAAGCCATCCTGCGCTTTTACGGCCAGCTCCCAAAAAGCGAGTTGTAAAATGGAGCTTCAGGGCACTGCAATTCACAAACCTGCAGAGTTATAAATGATAACTCTCGTCCACAAATATATTGAGGGAAGGCAAAAAAGAGGATTTGAAATCAAGGCAGAATTGCAGGAAACAGATTTCAGGAGGTAGATACGAATCGCCTTTAAAGCACATGAAAAGCGGCAAAACATTGATAGTGATGCCCTTGGCCAAAAAGGGCGTATGCGTTTTTTCCTGAATATATTCAGGAAAAAACGCATACGCCCTTTTTGGCCAACCAAGCAACCTGGAAAGGCAAATCAGCGCTACAAAGAAGTCTCGCTTCCCATCGGTCAAATGGGCCATGCTGAAAAAAGGGTCAAAGCCAGAAATGCAGGACAGGCCATGGAGAAATGGGAGCCTTGCTACGCTGATGGGCGGGATGTAAATTGCCAACAGCCACTCTGGAGAAGGGTACAGTGAGTCCTGAAACATCTAAAAAACACAGCTTAGAGAGCATAGGGCACTTCCATGCATGGGGGTATAAATTGGGAAAGTTAAAAATCAGCAAGACACAGGAACACCAAAGTTTAGGGCTTCTCTGTTGCCAAGGACCTCCACTTCATTCCACCTTAAATATCCCAGGAAAGATAAAAATGGATAAATAAGTGGTGGTCCTTATGTACAATGGAATATCACTCAGCCATGAAATCAATGTCCTAAGGCAAGTAGCAGCATGATGAGTGGATTTAGGTACGACGATTCTAAGGGAAATAAGTCACACAGAAAAGGACACTTCTCATAAGATATCACTTATACAGGGAAAGTAAAAACCGTTACACTTGAACTGAATTACAAAACAGAACAGAGTCACACATGCAGAAAACACACTATGGCTGCTTAACAGGAAAGGTGAGGTGGGGTGATACATAAAACAAGGGTTTCAAATGAGCTGAGATACCGTTCCATAAACCCAATATGTAATAGACAAGACCTACTCCTTGCTCAGGGAACTGGACTCAACACCCCCTATTCACCACACAAGGATATATCTGACTAGTAATAATCTTAAAACCTATGTATTGAAATCTCTCTGTTAGTGTGTGAAGTGGGTGTAAAGCGGCATAAACACAGCAGTGAAAAGCAGCTAAACCCCATTCTAAAAATAAATTACTTTTAAAACCCCATGAAACAAAGACAGTGAAAGAGAGAGAAATTCTTACACAATTCGTTCAGGGGCTGTGATGGAACCTGGATTGACCATATCTAGACCCACAGCTGGATGAGACATAAGGGTGGACACTCTTGGGGCTGAGAGGTTTGGTGAGGTTGGGTGAGTAAACGCAGACCCTTTAAAGTAATACTGCGTGGTACCCATCCCATGGGTCCCAAATCTCCAGGTTTAAGGGCATCTTCCTACATCGAAAACATGCATAGAAACCCAGAATATGGTCCACCGTGTGATGGGGAAAGGTTTCTAAAACGCACCTCATTTCTCATCTCCTTGTGCTCGGGTTCGCCATTGCAGCCACTTTACTAGCAATCTCCCTACTTGGAGCATCAGCACCTTTAACCTCCTGTTCCGTACAGGTTGCAATTTGTCCTGAGGATGAATGGGAAGATGGGGAACCAATGAGAGACTAGCTCTTGGTGTTGGGACAGGCACAGGGCACTCTATTTTCCCATCAGGAAGAAGAATTAACCACAGGCTCAGCCTGCCCCCCGGAACCAGAACAGGGCCTGAAGCCATCCTGCGCTTTTACGGCCAGCTCCCAAAAAGCGAGTGGTAAAATGGAGCTTCAGGGCACTGCAATTCACAAACCTGCAGAGTTATAAATGATAACTCTCGTCCACAAATATATTGAGGGAAGGCAAAAAAGAGGATTTGAAATCAAGGCAGAATTGCAGGAAACAGATTTCAGGAGGTAGATACGAATCGCCTTTAAAGCACATGAAAAGCGGCAAAACATTGATAATGATGCCCTTGGCCAAAAAGGGCGTATGCGTTTTTTCCTGAATATATTCAGGAAAAAACGCATACGCCCTTTTTGGCCAACCAAGCAACCTGGAAAGGCAAATCAGCGCTACAAAGAAGTCTCGCTTCCCATCGGTCAAATGGGCCATGCTGAAAAAAGTGTCAAAACCAGAAATGCAGGACAGGCCATGGAGAAATGGGAGCCTTGCTACGCTGATGGGCGGGATGTAAATTGCCAACAGCCACTCTGGAGAAGGGTACAGTGAGTCCTGAAACATCTAAAAAACACAGCTTAGAGAGCATAGGGCACTTCCATGCATGGGGGTATAAATTGGGAAAGTTAAAAATCAGCAAGACACAGGAACACCAAAGTTTAGGGCTTCTCTGTTGCCAAGGACCTCCACTTCATTCCACCTTAAATATCCCAGGAAAGATAAAAATGGATAAATAAGTGGTGGTCCTTATGTACAATGGAATATCACTCAGCCATGAAATCAATGTCCTAAGGCAAGTAGCAGCATGATGAGTGGATTTAGGTACGACGATTCTAAGGGAAATAAGTCACACAGAAAAGGACACTTCTCATAAGATATCACTTATACAGGGAAAGTAAAAACCGTTACACTTGAACTGAATTACAAAACAGAACAGAGTCACACATGCAGAAAACACACTATGGCTGCTTAACAGGAAAGGTGAGGTGGGGTGATACATAAAACAAGGGTTTCAAATGAGCTGAGATACCGTTCCATAAACCCAATATGTAATAGACAAGACCTACTCCTTGCTCAGGGAACTGGACTCAACACCCCCTATTCACCACACAAGGATATATCTGACTAGTAATAATCTTAAAACCTATGTATTGAAATCTCTCTGTTAGTGTGTGAAGTGGGTGTAAAGCGGCATAAACACAGCAGTGAAAAGCAGCTAAACCCCATTCTAAAAATAAATTACTTTTAAAACCCCATGAAACAAAGACAGTGAAAGAGAGAGAAATTCTTACACAATTCGTTCAGGGGCTGTGATGGAACCTGGATTGACCATATCTAGACCCACAGCTGGATGAGACATAAGGGTGGACACTCTTGGGGCTGAGAGGTTTGGTGAGGTTGGGTGAGTAAACGCAGACCCTTTAAAGTAATACTGCGTGGTACCCATCCCATGGGTCCCAAATCTCCAGGTTTAAGGGCATCTTCCTACATCGAAAACATGCATAGAAACCCAGAATATGGTACACCGTGTGATGGGGAAAGGTTTCTAAAACGCACCTCATTTCTCATCTCCTTGTGCTCGGGTTCGCCATTGCAGCCACTTTACTAGCAATCTCCCTACTTGGAGCATCAGCACCTTTAACCTCCTGTTCCGTACAGGTTGCAATTTGTCCTGAGGATGAATGGGAAGATGGGGAACCAATGAGAGACTAGCTCTTGGTGTTGGGACAGGCACAGGGCACTCTAATTTCCCATCAGGAAGAAGAATTAACCACAGGCTCAGCCTGCCCCCCGGAACCAGAACAGGGCCTGAAGCCATCCTGCGCTTTTACGGCCAGCTCCCAAAAAGCGAGTGGTAAAATGGAGCTTCAGGGCACTGCAATTCACAAACCTGCAGAGTTATAAATGATAACTCTCGTCCACAAATATATTGAGGGAAGGCAAAAAAGAGGATTTGAAATCAAGGCAGAATTGCAGGAAACAGATTTCAGGAGGTAGATACGAATCGCCTTTAAAGCACATGAAAAGCGGCAAAACATTGATAATGATGCCCTTGGCCAAAAAGGGCGTATGCGTTTTTTCCTGAATATATTCAGGAAAAAACGCATACGCCCTTTTTGGCCAACCAAGCAACCTGGAAAGGCAAATCAGCGCTACAAAGAAGTCTCGCTTCCCATCGGTCAAATGGGCCATGCTGAAAAAAGGGTCAAAACCAGAAATGCAGGACAGGCCATGGAGAAATGGGAGCCTTGCTACGCTGATGGGCGGGATGTAAATTGCCAACAGCCACTCTGGAGAAGGGTACAGTGAGTCCTGAAACATCTAAAAAACACAGCTTAGAGAGCATAGGGCACTTCCATGCATGGGGGTATAAATTGGGAAAGTTAAAAATCAGCAAGACACAGGAACACCAAAGTTTAGGGCTTCTCTGTTGCCAAGGACCTCCACTTCATTCCACCTTAAATATCCCAGGAAAGATAAAAATGGATAAATAAGTGGTGGTCCTTATGTACAATGGAATATCACTCAGCCATGAAATCAATGTCCTAAGGCAAGTAGCAGCATGATGAGTGGATTTAGGTACGACGATTCTAAGGGAAATAAGTCACACAGAAAAGGACACTTCTCATAAGATATCACTTATACAGGGAAAGTAAAAACCGTTACACTTGAACTGAATTACAAAACAGAACAGAGTCACACATGCAGAAAACACACTATGGCTGCTTAACAGGAAAGGTGAGGTGGGGTGATACATAAAACAAGGGTTTCAAATGAGCTGAGATACCGTTCCATAAACCCAATATGTAATAGACAAGACCTACTCCTTGCTCAGGGAACTGGACTCAACACCCCCTATTCACCACACAAGGATATATCTGACTAGTAATAATCTTAAAACCTATGTATTGAAATCTCTCTGTTAGTGTGTGAAGTGGGTGTAAAGCGGCATAAACACAGCAGTGAAAAGCAGCTAAACCCCATTCTAAAAATAAATTACTTTTAAAACCCCATGAAACAAAGACAGTGAAAGAGAGAGAAATTCTTACACAATTCGTTCAGGGGCTGTGATGGAACCTGGATTGACCATATCTAGACCCACAGCTGGATGAGACATAAGGGTGGACACTCTTGGGGCTGAGAGGTTTGGTGAGGTTGGGTGAGTAAACGCAGACCCTTTAAAGTAATACTGCGTGGTACCCATCCCATGGGTCCCAAATCTCCAGGTTCAAGGGCATCTTCCTACATCGAAAACATGCATAGAAACCCAGAATATGGTACACCGTGTGATGGGGAAAGGTTTCTAAAACGCACCTCATTTCTCATCTCCTTGTGCTCGGGTTCGCCATTGCAGCCACTTTACTAGCAATCTCCCTACTTGGAGCATCAGCACCTTTAACCTCCTGTTCCGTACAGGTTGCAATTTATCCTGAGGATGAACGGGAAGATGTGGAACCAATGAGAGACTAGCTCTTGGTGTTGGGACAGGCACAGGGCACTCTATTTTCCCATCACGAAGAAGAATTAACCACAGGCTCAGCCTGCCCCCCAGAACCAGAACAGGGCCTGAAGCCATCCTGCGCTTTTACGGCCAGCTCCCAAAAAGCGAGTTGTAAAATGGAGCTTCAGGGCACTGCAATTCACAAACCTGTAGAGTTATAAATGATAACTCTCGTCCACAAATATATTGAGGGAAGGCAAAAAAGAGGATTTGAAATCAAGGCAGAATTGCAGGAAACAGATTTCAGGAGGTAGATTCGAATCGCCTTTAAAGCACATGAAAAGCGGCAAAACATTGATAATGATGCCCTTGGCCAAAAAGGGCGTATGCGTTTTTTCCTGAATATATTCAGGAAAAAACGCATACGCCCTTTTTGGCCAACCAAGCAACCTGGAAAGGCAAATCAGCGCTACAAAGAAGTCTCGCTTCCCATCGGTCAAATGGGACATGCTGAAATAAGTGTCAAAACCAGAAATGCAGGACAGGCCATGGAGAAATGGCAGCCTTGCTACGCTGATGGGCGGAATGTAAATTGCCAACAGCCACTCTGGAGAAGGGTACAGTGTGTCCTGAAACATCTAAAAAACACAGCTTAGAGAGCATAGGACACTTCCATGCATGGGGGTATAAATTGGGAAAGTTAAAAATCAGCAAGACACAAGCACACCAAAGTTTAGGGCTGCTCTGTTGCCAAGGACCTCCACTTCATTCCACCTTAAATATCCCAGGAAAGATAAAAATGGATAAATAAGTGGTGGTCCTTATGTACAATGGAATATCACTCAGCCATGAAATCAATGTCCTAAGGCTAGTAGCAGCATGATGAGTGGATTTAGGTACGAGACGATTCTAAGTGAAATAAGTCACACAGAAAAGGACACTTCTCATAAGATATCACTTATACAGGGAAAGTAAACACCGTTACACTTGAACTGAATTACAAAAGAGAACAGAGTCACACATGCAGAAACACACTATGGCTGCTTAACAGGAAAGGTGAGGTGGGGTGATACATAAAACAAGGGTTTCAAATGAGCTGAGATACCGTTCCATAAACCCAATATGTAATAGACAAGACCTACTCCTTGCTCGGGGAACTGGACTCAACACCCCCTATTCACCACACATGGATATATCTGACTAGTAATAATCTTAAAACCTATGTATTGAAATCTCTCTGTTAGTGTGTGAAGTGGGTGTAAAGCGGCATAAACACAGCAGTGAAAAGCAGCTAAACCCCATTCTAAAAATAAATTACTTTTAAAACCCCATGAAACAAAGACAGTGAAAGAGAGAGAAATTCTTACACAATTCGTTCAGGGGCTGTGATGGAACCTGGATTGACCATATCTAGACCCACAGCTGGATGAGACATAAGGGTGGACACTCTTGGGGCTGAGAGGTTTGGTGAGGTTGGGTGAGTAAACGCAGACCCTTTAAAGTAATACTGCGTGGTACCCATCCCATGGGTCCCAAATCTCCAGGTTTAAGGGCATCTTCCTACATCGAAAACATGCATAGAAACCCAGAATATGGTCCACCGTGTGATGGGGAAAGGTTTCTAAAACGCACCTCATTTCTCATCTCCTTGTGCTCGGGTTCGCCATTGCAGCCACTTTACTAGCAATCTCCCTACTTGGAGCATCAGCACCTTTAACCTCCTGTTCCGTACAGGTTGCAATTTGTCCTGAGGATGAATGGGAAGATGGGGAACCAATGAGAGACTAGCTCTTGGTGTTGGGACAGGCACAGGGCACTCTATTTTCCCATCAGGAAGAAGAATTAACCACAGGCTCAGCCTGCCCCCCGGAACCAGAACAGGGCCTGAAGCCATCCTGCGCTTTTACGGCCAGCTCCCAAAAAGCGAGTGGTAAAATGGAGCTTCAGGGCACTGCAATTCACAAACCTGCAGAGTTATAAATGATAACTCTCGTCCACAAATATATTGAGGGAAGGCAAAAAAGAGGATTTGAAATCAAGGCAGAATTGCAGGAAACAGATTTCAGGAGGTAGATACGAATCGCCTTTAAAGCACATGAAAAGCGGCAAAACATTGATAATGATGCCCTTGGCCAAAAAGGGCGTATGCGTTTTTTCCTGAATATATTCAGGAAAAAACGCATACGCCCTTTTTGGCCAACCAAGCAACCTGGAAAGGCAAATCAGCGCTACAAAGAAGTCTCGCTTCCCATCGGTCAAATGGGCCATGCTGAAAAAAGTGTCAAAACCAGAAATGCAGGACAGGCCATGGAGAAATGGGAGCCTTGCTACGCTGATGGGCGGGATGTAAATTGCCAACAGCCACTCTGGAGAAGGGTACAGTGAGTCCTGAAACATCTAAAAAACACAGCTTAGAGAGCATAGGGCACTTCCATGCATGGGGGTATAAATTGGGAAAGTTAAAAATCAGCAAGACACAGGAACACCAAAGTTTAGGGCTTCTCTGTTGCCAAGGACCTCCACTTCATTCCACCTTAAATATCCCAGGAAAGATAAAAATGGATAAATAAGTGGTGGTCCTTATGTACAATGGAATATCACTCAGCCATGAAATCAATGTCCTAAGGCAAGTAGCAGCATGATGAGTGGATTTAGGTACGACGATTCTAAGGGAAATAAGTCACACAGAAAAGGACACTTCTCATAAGATATCACTTATACAGGGAAAGTAAAAACCGTTACACTTGAACTGAATTACAAAACAGAACAGAGTCACACATGCAGAAAACACACTATGGCTGCTTAACAGGAAAGGTGAGGTGGGGTGATACATAAAACAAGGGTTTCAAATGAGCTGAGATACCGTTCCATAAACCCAATATGTAATAGACAAGACCTACTCCTTGCTCAGGGAACTGGACTCAACACCCCCTATTCACCACACAAGGATATATCTGACTAGTAATAATCTTAAAACCTATGTATTGAAATCTCTCTGTTAGTGTGTGAAGTGGGTGTAAAGCGGCATAAACACAGCAGTGAAAAGCAGCTAAACCCCATTCTAAAAATAAATTACTTTTAAAACCCCATGAAACAAAGACAGTGAAAGAGAGAGAAATTCTTACACAATTCGTTCAGGGGCTGTGATGGAACCTGGATTGACCATATCTAGACCCACAGCTGGATGAGACATAAGGGTGGACACTCTTGGGGCTGAGAGGTTTGGTGAGGTTGGGTGAGTAAACGCAGACCCTTTAAAGTAATACTGCGTGGTACCCATCCCATGGGTCCCAAATCTCCAGGTTCAAGGGCATCTTCCTACATCGAAAACATGCATAGAAACCCAGAATATGGTACACCGTGTGATGGGGAAAGGTTTCTAAAACGCACCTCATTTCTCATCTCCTTGTGCTCGGGTTCGCCATTGCAGCCACTTTACTAGCAATCTCCCTACTTGGAGCATCAGCACCTTTAACCTCCTGTTCCGTACAGGTTGCAATTTATCCTGAGGATGAACGGGAAGATGTGGAACCAATGAGAGACTAGCTCTTGGTGTTGGGACAGGCACAGGGCACTCTATTTTCCCATCACGAAGAAGAATTAACCACAGGCTCAGCCTGCCCCCCAGAACCAGAACAGGGCCTGAAGCCATCCTGCGCTTTTACGGCCAGCTCCCAAAAAGCGAGTTGTAAAATGGAGCTTCAGGGCACTGCAATTCACAAACCTGTAGAGTTATAAATGATAACTCTCGTCCACAAATATATTGAGGGAAGGCAAAAAAGAGGATTTGAAATCAAGGCAGAATTGCAGGAAACAGATTTCAGGAGGTAGATTCGAATCGCCTTTAAAGCACATGAAAAGCGGCAAAACATTGATAATGATGCCCTTGGCCAAAAAGGGCGTATGCGTTTTTTCCTGAATATATTCAGGAAAAAACGCATACGCCCTTTTTGGCCAACCAAGCAACCTGGAAAGGCAAATCAGCGCTACAAAGAAGTCTCGCTTCCCATCGGTCAAATGGGACATGCTGAAATAAGTGTCAAAACCAGAAATGCAGGACAGGCCATGGAGAAATGGCAGCCTTGCTACGCTGATGGGCGGAATGTAAATTGCCAACAGCCACTCTGGAGAAGGGTACAGTGTGTCCTGAAACATCTAAAAAACACAGCTTAGAGAGCATAGGACACTTCCATGCATGGGGGTATAAATTGGGAAAGTTAAAAATCAGCAAGACACAAGCACACCAAAGTTTAGGGCTGCTCTGTTGCCAAGGACCTCCACTTCATTCCACCTTAAATATCCCAGGAAAGATAAAAATGGATAAATAAGTGGTGGTCCTTATGTACAATGGAATATCACTCAGCCATGAAATCAATGTCCTAAGGCTAGTAGCAGCATGATGAGTGGATTTAGGTACGAGACGATTCTAAGTGAAATAAGTCACACAGAAAAGGACACTTCTCATAAGATATCACTTATACAGGGAAAGTAAACACCGTTACACTTGAACTGAATTACAAAACAGAACAGAGTCACACATGCAGAAACACACTATGGCTGCTTAACAGGAAAGGTGAGGTGGGGTGATACATAAAACAAGGGTTTCAAATGAGCTGAGATACCGTTCCATAAACCCAATATGTAATAGACAAGACCTACTCCTTGCTCGGGGAACTGGACTCAACACCCCCTATTCACCACACATGGATATATCTGACTAGTAATAATCTTAAAACCTATGTATTGAAATCTCTCTGTTAGTGTGTGAAGTGGGTGTAAAGCGGCATAAACACAGCAGTGAAAAGCAGCTAAACCCCATTCTAAAAATAAATTACTTTTAAAACCCCATGAAACAAAGACAGTGAAAGAGAGAGAAATTCTTACACAATTCGTTCAGGGGCTGTGATGGAACCTGGATTGACCATATCTAGACCCACAGCTGGATGAGACATAAGGGTGGACACTCTTGGGGCTGAGAGGTTTGGTGAGGTTGGGTGAGTAAACGCAGACCCTTTAAAGTAATACTGCGTGGTACCCATCCCATGGGTCCCAAATCTCCAGGTTCAAGGGCATCTTCCTACATCGAAAACATGCATAGAAACCCAGAATATGGTACACCGTGTGATGGGGAAAGGTTTCTAAAACGCACCTCATTTCTCATCTCCTTGTGCTCGGGTTCGCCATTGCAGCCACTTTACTAGCAATCTCCCTACTTGGAGCATCAGCACCTTTAACCTCCTGTTCCGTACAGGTTGCAATTTGTCCTGAGGATGAATGGGAAGATGGGGAACCAATGAGAGACTAGCTGTTGGTGTTGGGACAGGCACAGGGCACTCTATTTTCCCATCAGGAAGAAGAATTAACCACCGGCTCAGCCTGCCCCCCGGAACGAGAACAGGGCCTGAAGCCATCCTGCGCTTTTACGGCCAGCTCCCAAAAAGCGAGTTGTAAAATGGAGCTTCAGGGCACTGCAATTCACAAACCTGCAGAGTTATAAATGATAACTCTCGTCCACAAATATATTGAGGGAAGGCAAAAAAGAGGATTTGAAATCAAGGCAGAATTGCAGGAAACAGATTTCAGGAGGTAGATACGAATCGCCTTTAAAGCACATGAAAAGCGGCAAAACATTGATAGTGATGCCCTTGGCCAAAAAGGGCGTATGCGTTTTTTCCTGAATATATTCAGGAAAAAACGCATACGCCCTTTTTGGCCAACCAAGCAACCTGGAAAGGCAAATCAGCGCTACAAAGAAGTCTCGCTTCCCATCGGTCAAATGGGCCATGCTGAAAAAAGGGTCAAAGCCAGAAATGCAGGACAGGCCATGGAGAAATGGGAGCCTTGCTACGCTGATGGGCGGGATGTAAATTGCCAACAGCCACTCTGGAGAAGGGTACAGTGAGTCCTGAAACATCTAAAAAACACAGCTTAGAGAGCATAGGGCACTTCCATGCATGGGGGTATAAATTGGGAAAGTTAAAAATCAGCAAGACACAGGAACACCAAAGTTTAGGGCTTCTCTGTTGCCAAGGACCTCCACTTCATTCCACCTTAAATATCCCAGGAAAGATAAAAATGGATAAATAAGTGGTGGTCCTTATGTACAATGGAATATCACTCAGCCATGAAATCAATGTCCTAAGGCAAGTAGCAGCATGATGAGTGGATTTAGGTACGACGATTCTAAGGGAAATAAGTCACACAGAAAAGGACACTTCTCATAAGATATCACTTATACAGGGAAAGTAAAAACCGTTACACTTGAACTGAATTACAAAACAGAACAGAGTCACACATGCAGAAAACACACTATGGCTGCTTAACAGGAAAGGTGAGGTGGGGTGATACATAAAACAAGGGTTTCAAATGAGCTGAGATACCGTTCCATAAACCCAATATGTAATAGACAAGACCTACTCCTTGCTCAGGGAACTGGACTCAACACCCCCTATTCACCACACAAGGATATATCTGACTAGTAATAATCTTAAAACCTATGTATTGAAATCTCTCTGTTAGTGTGTGAAGTGGGTGTAAAGCGGCATAAACACAGCAGTGAAAAGCAGCTAAACCCCATTCTAAAAATAAATTACTTTTAAAACCCCATGAAACAAAGACAGTGAAAGAGAGAGAAATTCTTACACAATTCGTTCAGGGGCTGTGATGGAACCTGGATTGACCATATCTAGACCCACAGCTGGATGAGACATAAGGGTGGACACTCTTGGGGCTGAGAGGTTTGGTGAGGTTGGGTGAGTAAACGCAGACCCTTTAAAGTAATACTGCGTGGTACCCATCCCATGGGTCCCAAATCTCCAGGTTCAAGGGCATCTTCCTACATCGAAAACATGCATAGAAACCCAGAATATGGTACACCGTGTGATGGGGAAAGGTTTCTAAAACGCACCTCATTTCTCATCTCCTTGTGCTCGGGTTCGCCATTGCAGCCACTTTACTAGCAATCTCCCTACTTGGAGCATCAGCACCTTTAACCTCCTGTTCCGTACAGGTTGCAATTTGTCCTGAGGATGAATGGGAAGATGGGGAACCAATGAGAGACTAGCTGTTGGTGTTGGGACAGGCACAGGGCACTCTATTTTCCCATCAGGAAGAAGAATTAACCACAGGCTCAGCCTGCCCCCCGGAACGAGAACAGAGCCTGAAGCCATCCTGCGCTTTTACGGCCAGCTCCCAAAAAGCGAGTTGTAAAATGGAGCTTCAGGGCACTGCAATTCACAAACCTGCAGAGTTATAAATGATAACTCTCGTCCACAAATATATTGAGGGAAGGCAAAAAAGAGGATTTGAAATCAAGGCAGAATTGCAGGAAACAGATTTCAGGAGGTAGATACGAATCGCCTTTAAAGCACATGAAAAGCGGCAAAACATTGATAATGATGCCCTTGGCCAAAAAGGGCGTATGCGTTTTTTCCTGAATATATTCAGGAAAAAACGCATACGCCCTTTTTGGCCAACCAAGCAACCTGGAAAGGCAAATCAGCGCTACAAAGAAGTCTCGCTTCCCATCGATCAAATGGGCCATGCTGAAAAAAGGGTCAAAACCAGAAATGCAGGACAGGCCATGGAGAAATGGGAGCCTTGCTACGCTGATGGGCGGGATGTAAATTGCCAACAGCCACTCTGGAGAAGGGTACAGTGAGTCCTGAAACATCTAAAAAACACAGCTTAGAGAGCATAGGGCACTTCCATGCATGGGGGTATAAATTGGGAAAGTTAAAAATCAGCAAGACAAAAGCACACCAAAGTTTAGGGCTGCTCTGTTGCCAAGGACCTCCACTTCATTCCACCTTAAATATCCCAGGAAAGATAAAAATGGATAAATAAGTGGTGGTCCTTATGTACAATGGAATATCACTCAGCCATGAAATCAATGTCCTAAGGCTAGTAGCAGCATGATGAGTGGATTTAGGTACGAGACGATTCTAAGTGAAATAAGTCACACAGAAAAGGACACTTCTCATAAGATATCACTTATACAGGGAAAGTAAAAACCGTTACACTTGAACTGAATTACAAAACAGAACAGAGTCACACATGCAGAAAACACACTATGGCTGCTTAACAGGAAAGGTCAGGTGGGGTGATACATAAAACAAGGGTTTCAAATGAGCTGAGATACCGTTCCATAAACCCAATATGTAATAGACAAGACCTACTCCTTGCTCAGAGAACTGGACTCAACACCCCCTATTCACCACACAAGGATATATCTGACTAGTAATAATCTTAAAACCTATGTATTGAAATCTCTCTGTTAGTGTGTCAAGTGGGTGTAAAGCGGCATAAACACAGCAGTGAAAAGCAGCTAAACCCCATTCTAAAAATAAATTACTTTTAAAACCCCATAAAACAAAGACAGTGAAAGAGAGAGAAATTCTTACACAATTCGTTCAGGGGCTGTGATGGAACCTGGATTAACCATATCTAGACCCACAGCTGGATGAGACATAAGGGTGGACACTCTTGGGGCTGAGAGGTTTGGTGAGGTTGGGTGAGTAAACACAGACCCTTTAAAGTAATACTGCGTGGTACCCATCCCATGGGTCCCAAATCTCCAGGTTCAAGGGCATCTTCCTACATCGAAAACATGCATAGAAACCCAGAATATGGTCCACCGTGTGATGGGGAAAGGTTTCTAAAACGCACCTCATTTCTCATCTCCTTGTGCTCGGGTTCGCCATTGCAGCCACTTTACTAGCAATCTCCCTACTTGGAGCATCAGCACCTTTAACCTCCTGTTCCGTACAGGTTGCAATTTGTCCTGAGGATGAATGGGAAGATGGGGAACCAATGAGAGACTAGCTCTTGGTGTTGGGACAGGCACAGGGCACTCTATTTTCCCATCAGGAAGAAGAATTAACCACAGGCTCAGCCTGCCCCCCGGAACCAGAACAGGGCCTGAAGCCATCCTGCGCTTTTACGGCCAGCTCCCAAAAAGCGAGTGGTAAAATGGAGCTTCAGGGCACTGCAATTCACAAACCTGCAGAGTTATAAATTATAACTCTCGTCCACAAATATATTGAGGGAAGGCAAAAAAGAGGATTTGAAATCAAGGCAGAATTGCAGGAAACAGATTTCAGGAGGTAGATTCGAATCGCCTTTAAAGCACATGAAAAGCGGCAAAACATTGATAATGATGCCCTTGGCCAAAAAGGGCGTATGCGTTTTTTCCTGAATATATTCAGGAAAAAACGCATACGCCCTTTTTGCCCAACCAAGCAACCTGGAAAGGCAAATCAGCGCTACAAAGAAGTCTCGCTTCCCATCGGTCAAATGGGCCATGCTGAAAAAAGTGTCAAAACCAGAAATGCAGGACAGGCCATGGAGAAATGGGAGCCTTGCTACGCTGATGGGCTGGATGTAAATTGCCAACAGCCACTCTGGAGAAGGGTACAGTGAGTCCTGAAACATCTAAAAAACACAGCTTAGAGAGCATAGGGCACTTCCATGCATGGGGGTATAAATTGGGAAAGTTAAAAATCAGCAAGACACAGGAACACCAAAGTTTAGGGCTTCTCTGTTGCCAAGGACCTCCACTTCATTCCACCTTAAATATCCCAGGAAAGATAAAAATGGATAAATAAGTGGTGGTCCTTATGTACAATGGAATATCACTCAGCCATGAAATCAATGTCCTAAGGCAAGTAGCAGCATGATGAGTGGATTTAGGTACGACGATTCTAAGGGAAATAAGTCACACAGAAAAGGACACTTCTCATAAGATATCACTTATACAGGGAAAGTAAAAACCGTTACACTTGAACTGAATTACAAAACAGAACAGAGTCACACATGCAGAAAACACACTATGGCTGCTTAACAGGAAAGGTGAGGTGGGGTGATACATAAAACAAGGGTTTCAAATGAGCTGAGATACCGTTCCATAAACCCAATATGTAATAGACAAGACCTACTCCTTGCTCAGAGAACTGGACTCAACACCCCCTATTCACCACACAAGGATATATCTGACTAGTAATAATCTTAAAACCTATGTATTGAAATCTCTCTGTTAGTGTGTGAAGTGGGTGTAAAGCGGCATAAACACAGCAGTGAAAAGCAGCTAAACCCCATTCTAAAAATAAATTACTTTTAAAACCCCATGAAACAAAGACAGTGAAAGAGAGAGAAATTCTTACACAATTCGTTCAGGGGCTGTGATGGAACCTGGATTGACCATATCTAGACCCACAGCTGGATGAGACATAAGGGTGGACACTCTTGGGGCTGAGAGGTTTGGTGAGGTTGGGTGAGTAAACGCAGACCCTTTAAAGTAATACTGCGTGGTACCCATCCCATGGGTCCCAAATCTCCAGGTTCAAGGGCATCTTCCTACATCGAAAACATGCATAGAAACCCAGAATATGGTACACCGTGTGATGGGGAAAGGTTTCTAAAACGCACCTCATTTCTCATCTCCTTGTGCTCGGGTTCACCATTGCAGACACTTTACTAGCAATCTCCCTACTTGGAGCATCAGCACCTTTAACCTCCTGTTCCGTACAGGTTGCAAATTGTCCTGAGGATGAACGGGAAGATGGGGAACCAATGAGAGACTAGCTCTTGGTGTTGGGACAGGCACAGGGCACTCTATTTTCCCATCAGGAAGAAGAATTAACCACAGGCTCAGCCTGTCCCCCAGAACCAGAACAGGGCCTGAAGCCATCCTGCGCTTTTACGGCCAGCTCCCAAAAAGCGAGTGGTAAAATGGAGCTTCAGGGCACTGCAATTCACAAACCTGCAGAGTTATAAATGATAACTCTCGTCCACAAATATATTGAGGGAAGGCAAAAAAGAGGATTTGAAATCAAGGCAGAATTGCAGGAAACAGATTTCAGGAGGTAGATTCGAATCGCCTTTAAAGCACATGAAAAGCGGCAAAACATTGATAATGATGCCCTTGGCCAAAAAGGGCGTATGCGTTTTTTCCTGAATATATTCAGGAAAAAACGCATACGCCCTTTTTGGCCAACCAAGCAACCTGGAAAGGCAAATCAGCGCTACAAAGAAGTCTCGCTTCCCATCGGTCAAATGGGCCATGCTGAAATAAGTGTCAAAACCAGAAATGCAGGACAGGCCATGGAGAAATGGGAGCCTTGCTACGCTGATGGGCGGGATGTAAATTGCCAACAGCCACTCTGGAGAAGGGTACAGTGAGTCGTGAAACATCTAAAAAACACAGCTTAGAGAGCATAGGGCACTTCCATGCATGGGGGTATAAATTGGGAAAGTTAAAAATCAGCAAGACACAGGAACACCAAAGTTTAGGGCTGCTCTGTTGCCAAGGACCTCCACTTCATTCCACCTTAAATATCCCAGGAAAGATAAAAATGGATAAATAAGTGGTGGTCCTTATATACAATGGAATATCACTCAGCCATGAAATCAATGTCCTAAGGCTAGTAGCAGCATGATGAGTGGATTTAGGTACGAGACGATTCTAAGTGAAATAAGTCACACAGAAAAGGACACTTCTCATAAGATATCACTTATACAGGGAAAGTAAACACCGTTACACTTGAACTGAATTACAAAACAGAACAGAGTCACACATGCAGAAAACACACTATGGCTGCTTAACAGGAAAGGTGAGGTGGGGTGATACATAAAACAAGGGTTACAAATGAGCTGAGATACCGTTCCATAAACCCAATATGTAATAGACAAGACCTACTCCTTGCTCAGAGAACTGGACTCAACACCCCCTATTCACCACACAAGGATATATCTGACTAGTAATAATCTTAAAACCTATGTATTGAAATCTCTCTGTTAGTGTGTGAAGTGGGTGTAAAGCGGCATAAACACAGCAGTGAAAAGCAGCTAAACCCCATTCTAAAAATAAATTACTTTTAAAACCCCATGAAACAAAGACAGTGAAAGAGAGAGAAATTCTTACACAATTCGTTCAGGGGCTGTGATGGAACCTGGATTGACCATATCTAGACCCACAGCTGGATGAGACATAAGGGTGGACACTCTTGGGGCTGAGAGGTTTGGTGAGGTTGGGTGAGTAAACGCAGACCCTTTAAAGTAATACTGCGTGGTACCCATCCCATGGGTCCCAAATCTCCAGGTTTAAGGGCATCTTCCTACATCGAAAACATGCATAGAAACCCAGAATATGGTACACCGTGTGATGGGGAAAGGTTTCTAAAACGCACCTCATTTCTCATCTCCTTGTGCTCGGGTTCGCCATTGCAGCCACTTTACTAGCAATCTCCCTACTTGGAGCATCAGCACCTTTAACCTCCTGTTCCGTACAGGTTGCAATTTGTCCTGAGGATGAATGGGAAGATGGGGAACCAATGAGAGACTAGCTCTTGGTGTTGGGACAGGCACAGGGCACTCTATTTTCCCATCAGGAAGAAGAATTAACCACAGGCTCAGCCTGCCCCCCGGAACCAGAACAGGGCCTGAAGCCATCCTGCGCTTTTACGGCCAGCTCCCAAAAAGCGAGTGGTAAAATGGAGCTTCAGGGCACTGCAATTCACAAACCTGCAGAGTTATAAATTATAACTCTCGTCCACAAATATATTGAGGGAAGGCAAAAAAGAGGATTTGAAATCAAGGCAGAATTGCAGGAAACAGATTTCAGGAGGTAGATTCGAATCGCCTTTAAAGCACATGAAAAGCGGCAAAACATTGATAATGATGCCCTTGGCCAAAAAGGGCGTATGCGTTTTTTCCTGAATATATTCAGGAAAAAACGCATACGCCCTTTTTGCCCAACCAAGCAACCTGGAAAGGCAAATCAGCGCTACAAAGAAGTCTCGCTTCCCATCGGTCAAATGGGCCATGCTGAAAAAAGTGTCAAAACCAGAAATGCAGGACAGGCCATGGAGAAATGGGAGCCTTGCTACGCTGATGGGCTGGATGTAAATTGCCAACAGCCACTCTGGAGAAGGGTACAGTGAGTCCTGAAACATCTAAAAAACACAGCTTAGAGAGCATAGGGCACTTCCATGCATGGGGGTATAAATTGGGAAAGTTAAAAATCAGCAAGACACAGGAACACCAAAGTTTAGGGCTTCTCTGTTGCCAAGGACCTCCACTTCATTCCACCTTAAATATCCCAGGAAAGATAAAAATGGATAAATAAGTGGTGGTCCTTATGTACAATGGAATATCACTCAGCCATGAAATCAATGTCCTAAGGCAAGTAGCAGCATGATGAGTGGATTTAGGTACGACGATTCTAAGGGAAATAAGTCACACAGAAAAGGACACTTCTCATAAGATATCACTTATACAGGGAAAGTAAAAACCGTTACACTTGAACTGAATTACAAAACAGAACAGAGTCACACATGCAGAAAACACACTATGGCTGCTTAACAGGAAAGGTGAGGTGGGGTGATACATAAAACAAGGGTTTCAAATGAGCTGAGATACCGTTCCATAAACCCAATATGTAATAGACAAGACCTACTCCTTGCTCAGAGAACTGGACTCAACACCCCCTATTCACCACACAAGGATATATCTGACTAGTAATAATCTTAAAACCTATGTATTGAAATCTCTCTGTTAGTGTGTGAAGTGGGTGTAAAGCGGCATAAACACAGCAGTGAAAAGCAGCTAAACCCCATTCTAAAAATAAATTACTTTTAAAACCCCATGAAACAAAGACAGTGAAAGAGAGAGAAATTCTTACACAATTCGTTCAGGGGCTGTGATGGAACCTGGATTGACCATATCTAGACCCACAGCTGGATGAGACATAAGGGTGGACACTCTTGGGGCTGAGAGGTTTGGTGAGGTTGGGTGAGTAAACGCAGACCCTTTAAAGTAATACTGCGTGGTACCCATCCCATGGGTCCCAAATCTCCAGGTTCAAGGGCATCTTCCTACATCGAAAACATGCATAGAAACCCAGAATATGGTACACCGTGTGATGGGGAAAGGTTTCTAAAACGCACCTCATTTCTCATCTCCTTGTGCTCGGGTTCACCATTGCAGACACTTTACTAGCAATCTCCCTACTTGGAGCATCAGCACCTTTAACCTCCTGTTCCGTACAGGTTGCAAATTGTCCTGAGGATGAACGGGAAGATGGGGAACCAATGAGAGACTAGCTCTTGGTGTTGGGACAGGCACAGGGCACTCTATTTTCCCATCAGGAAGAAGAATTAACCACAGGCTCAGCCTGTCCCCCAGAACCAGAACAGGGCCTGAAGCCATCCTGCGCTTTTACGGCCAGCTCCCAAAAAGCGAGTGGTAAAATGGAGCTTCAGGGCACTGCAATTCACAAACCTGCAGAGTTATAAATGATAACTCTCGTCCACAAATATATTGAGGGAAGGCAAAAAAGAGGATTTGAAATCAAGGCAGAATTGCAGGAAACAGATTTCAGGAGGTAGATTCGAATCGCCTTTAAAGCACATGAAAAGCGGCAAAACATTGATAATGATGCCCTTGGCCAAAAAGGGCGTATGCGTTTTTTCCTGAATATATTCAGGAAAAAACGCATACGCCCTTTTTGGCCAACCAAGCAACCTGGAAAGGCAAATCAGCGCTACAAAGAAGTCTCGCTTCCCATCGGTCAAATGGGCCATGCTGAAATAAGTGTCAAAACCAGAAATGCAGGACAGGCCATGGAGAAATGGGAGCCTTGCTACGCTGATGGGCGGGATGTAAATTGCCAACAGCCACTCTGGAGAAGGGTACAGTGAGTCGTGAAACATCTAAAAAACACAGCTTAGAGAGCATAGGGCACTTCCATGCATGGGGGTATAAATTGGGAAAGTTAAAAATCAGCAAGACACAGGAACACCAAAGTTTAGGGCTGCTCTGTTGCCAAGGACCTCCACTTCATTCCACCTTAAATATCCCAGGAAAGATAAAAATGGATAAATAAGTGGTGGTCCTTATATACAATGGAATATCACTCAGCCATGAAATCAATGTCCTAAGGCTAGTAGCAGCATGATGAGTGGATTTAGGTACGAGACGATTCTAAGTGAAATAAGTCACACAGAAAAGGACACTTCTCATAAGATATCACTTATACAGGGAAAGTAAACACCGTTACACTTGAACTGAATTACAAAACAGAACAGAGTCACACATGCAGAAAACACACTATGGCTGCTTAACAGGAAAGGTGAGGTGGGGTGATACATAAAACAAGGGTTACAAATGAGCTGAGATACCGTTCCATAAACCCAATATGTAATAGACAAGACCTACTCCTTGCTCAGAGAACTGGACTCAACACCCCCTATTCACCACACAAGGATATATCTGACTAGTAATAATCTTAAAACCTATGTATTGAAATCTCTCTGTTAGTGTGTGAAGTGGGTGTAAAGCGGCATAAACACAGCAGTGAAAAGCAGCTAAACCCCATTCTAAAAATAAATTACTTTTAAAACCCCATGAAACAAAGACAGTGAAAGAGAGAGAAATTCTTACACAATTCGTTCAGGGGCTGTGATGGAACCTGGATTGACCATATCTAGACCCACAGCTGGATGAGACATAAGGGTGGACACTCTTGGGGCTGAGAGGTTTGGTGAGGTTGGGTGAGTAAACGCAGACCCTTTAAAGTAATACTGCATGGTACCCATCCCATGGGTCCCAAATCTCCAGGTTTAAGGGCATCTTCCTACATCGAAAACATGCATAGAAACCCAGAATATGGTACACCGTGTGATGGGGAAAGGTTTCAAAAACGCACCTCATTTCTCATCTCCTTGTGCTCGGGTTCGCCATTGCAGCCACTTTACTAGCAATCTCCCTACTTGGAGCATCAGCACCTTTAACCTCCTGTTCCGTACAGGTTGCAATTTGTCCTGAGGATGAATGGGAAGATGGGGAACCAATGAGAGACTAGCTCTTGGTGTTGGGACAGGCACAGGGCACTCTATTTTCCCATCAGGAAGAAGAATTAACCACAGGCTCAGCCTGCCCCCCGGAACCAGAACAGGGCCTGAAGCCATCCTGCGCTTTTACGGCCAGCTCCCAAAAAGCGAGTGGTAAAATGGAGCTTCAGGGCACTGCAATTCACAAACCTGCAGAATTATAAATGATAACTCTCGTCCACAAATATATTGAGGGAAGGCAAAAAACAGGATTTGAAATCAAGGCAGAATTGCAGGAAACAGATTTCAGGAGGTAGATTCGAATCGCCTTTAAAGCACATGAAAAGCGGCAAAACATTGATAATGATGCCCTTGGCCAAAAAGGGCGTATGCGTTTTTTCCTGAATATATTCAGGAAAAAACGCATACGCCCTTTTTGGCCAACCAAGCAACCTGGAAAGGCAAATCAGCGCTACAAAGAAGTCTCGCTTCCCATCGGTCAAATGGGCCATGCTGAAATAAGTGTCAAAACCAGAAATGCAGGACAGGCCATGGAGAAATGGGAGCCTTGCTACGCTGATGGGCGGGATGTAAATTGCCAACAGCCACTCTGGAGAAGGGTACAGTGAGTCGTGAAACATCTAAAAAACACAGCTTAGAGAGCATAGGGCACTTCCATGCATGGGGGTATAAATTGGGAAAGTTAAAAATCAGCAAGACACAGGAACACCAAAGTTTAGGGCTTCTCTGTTGCCAAGGACCTCCACTTCATTCCACCTTAAATATTCCAGGAAAGATAAAAATGGATAAATAAGTGGTGGTCCTTATGTACAATGGAATATCACTCAGCCATGAAATCAATGTCCTAAGGCTAGTAGCAGCATGATGAGTGGATTTAGGTATGAGACGATTCTAAGTGAAATAAGTCACACAGAAAAGGACACTTCTCATAAGATATCACTTATACAGGGAAAGTAAAAACCGTTACACTTGAACTGAATTACAAAACAGAACAGAGTCACACATGCAGAAAACACACTATGGCTGCTTAACAGGAAAGGTGAGGTGGGGTGATACATAAAACAAGGGTTTCAAATGAGCTGAGATACCGTTCCATAAACCCAATATGTAATAGACAAGACCTACTCCTTGCTCAGAGAACTGGACTCAACACCCCCTATTCACCACACAAGGATATATCTGACTAGTAATAATCTTAAAACCTATGTATTGAAATCTCTCTGTTAGTGTGTGAAGTGGGTGTAAAGCGGCATAAACACAGCAGTGAAAAGCAGCTAAACCCCATTCTAAAAATAAATTACTTTTAAAACCCCATGAAACAAAGGCAGTGAAAGAGAGAGAAATTCTTACACAATTCGTTCAGGGGCTGTGATGGAACCTGGATTGACCATATCTAGACCCACAGCTGGATGAGACATAAGGGTGGACACTCTTGGGGCTGAGAGGTTTGGTGAGGTTGGGTGAGTAAACGCAGACCCTTTAAAGTAATACTGCATGGTACCCATCCCATGGGTCCCAAATCTCCAGGTTTAAGGGCATCTTCCTACATCGAAAACATGCATAGAAACCCAGAATATGGTACACCGTGTGATGGGGAAAGGTTTCAAAAACGCACCTCATTTCTCATCTCCTTGTGCTCGGGTTCGCCATTGCAGCCACTTTACTAGCAATCTCCCTACTTGGAGCATCAGCACCTTTAACCTCCTGTTCCGTACAGGTTGCAATTTGTCCTGAGGATGAATGGGAAGATGGGGAACCAATGAGAGACTAGCTCTTGGTGTTGGGACAGGCACAGGGCACTCTATTTTCCCATCAGGAAGAAGAATTAACCACAGGCTCAGCCTGCCCCCCGGAACCAGAACAGGGCCTGAAGCCATCCTGCGCTTTTACGGCCAGCTCCCAAAAAGCGAGTGGTAAAATGGAGCTTCAGGGCACTGCAATTCACAAACCTGCAGACTTATAAATGATAACTCTCGTCCACAAATATATTGAGGGAAGGCAAAAAACAGGATTTGAAATCAAGGCAGAATTGCAGGAAACAGATTTCAGGAGGTAGATTCGAATCGCCTTTAAAGCACATGAAAAGCGGCAAAACATTGATAATGATGCCCTTGGCCAAAAAGGGCGTATGCGTTTTTTGCTGAATATATTCAGGAAAAAACGCATACGCCCTTTTTGGCCAACCAAGCAACCTGGAAAGGCAAATCAGCGCTACAAAGAAGTCTCGCTTCCCATCGGTCAAATGGGCCATGCTGAAATAAGTGTCAAAACCAGAAATGCAGGACAGGCCATGGAGAAATGGCAGCCTTGCTACGCTGATGGGCGGGATGTAAATTGCCAACAGCCACTCTGGAGAAGGGTACAGTGTGTCCTGAAACATCTAAAAAACACAGCTTAGAGAGCATAGGGCACTTCCATGCATGGGGGTATAAATTGGGAAAGTTAAAAATCAGCAAGACACAGGAACACCAAAGTTTAGGGCTGCTCTGTTGCCAAGGACCTCCACTTCATTCCACCTTAAATATCCCAGGAAAGATAAAAATGGATAAATAAGTGGTGGTCCTTATATACAATGGAATATCACTCAGCCATGAAATCAATGTCCTAAGGCTAGTAGCAGCATGATGAGTGGATTTAGGTACGAGACGATTCTAAGTGAAATAAGTCACACAGAAAAGGACACTTCTCATAAGATATCACTTATACAGGGAAAGTAAACACCGTTACACTTGAACTGAATTACAAAACAGAACAGAGTCACACATGCAGAAAACACACTATGGCTGCTTAACAGGAAAGGTGAGGTGGGGTGATACATAAAACAAGGGTTACAAATGAGCTGAGATACCGTTCCATAAACCCAATATGTAATAGACAAGACCTACTCCTTGCTCAGAGAACTGGACTCAACACCCCCTATTCACCACACAAGGATATATCTGACTAGTAATAATCTTAAAACCTATGTATTGAAATCTCTCTGTTAGTGTGTCAAGTGGGTGTAAAGCGGCATAAACACAGCAGTGAAAAGCAGCTAAACCCCATTCTAAAAATAAATTACTTTTAAAACCCCATGAAACAAAGACAGTGAAAGAGAGAGAAATTCTTACACAATTCGTTCAGGGGCTGTGATGGAACCTGGATTGACCATATCTAGACCCACAGCTGGATGAGACATAAGGGTGGACACTCTTGGGGCTGAGAGGTTTGGTGAGGTTGGGTGAGTAAACGCAGACCCTTTAAAGTAATACTGCGTGGTACCCATCCCATGGGTCCCAAATCTCCAGGTTTAAGGGCATCTTCCTACATCGAAAACATGCATAGAAACCCAGAATATGGTACACCGTGTGATGGGGAAAGGTTTCAAAAACGCACCTCATTTCTCATCTCCTTGTGCTCGGGTTCGCCATTGCAGCCACTTTACTAGCAATCTCCCTACTTGGAGCATCAGCACCTTTAACCTCCTGTTCCGTACAGGTTGCAATTTGTCCTGAGGATGAATGGGAAGATGGGGAACCAATGAGAGACTAGCTCTTGGTGTTGGGACAGGCACAGGGCACTCTATTTTCCCATCAGGAAGAAGAATTAACCACAGGCTCAGCCTGCCCCCCGGAACCAGAACAGGGCCTGAAGCCATCCTGCGCTTTTACGGCCAGCTCCCAAAAAGCGAGTGGTAAAATGGAGCTTCAGGGCACTGCAATTCACAAACCTGCAGACTTATAAATGATAACTCTCGTCCACAAATATATTGAGGGAAGGCAAAAAACAGGATTTGAAATCAAGGCAGAATTGCAGGAAACAGATTTCAGGAGGTAGATTCGAATCGCCTTTAAAGCACATGAAAAGCGGCAAAACATTGATAATGATGCCCTTGGCCAAAAAGGGCGTATGCGTTTTTTCCTGAATATATTCAGGAAAAAACGCATACGCCCTTTTTGGCCAACCAAGCAACCTGGAAAGGCAAATCAGCGCTACAAAGAAGTCTCGCTTCCCATCGGTCAAATGGGCCATGCTGAAATAAGTGTCAAAACCAGAAATGCAGGACAGGCCATGGAGAAATGGCAGCCTTGCTACGCTGATGGGCGGGATGTAAATTGCCAACAGCCACTCTGGAGAAGGGTACAGTGTGTCCTGAAACATCTAAAAAACACAGCTTAGAGAGCATAGGGCACTTCCATGCATGGGGGTATAAATTGGGAAAGTTAAAAATCAGCAAGACACAGGAACACCAAAGTTTAGGGCTGCTCTGTTGCCAAGGACCTCCACTTCATTCCACCTTAAATATCCCAGGAAAGATAAAAATGGATAAATAAGTGGTGGTCCTTATATACAATGGAATATCACTCAGCCATGAAATCAATGTCCTAAGGCTAGTAGCAGCATGATGAGTGGATTTAGGTACGAGACGATTCTAAGTGAAATAAGTCACACAGAAAAGGACACTTCTCATAAGATATCACTTATACAGGGAAAGTAAACACCGTTACACTTGAACTGAATTACAAAACAGAACAGAGTCACACATGCAGAAAACACACTATGGCTGCTTAACAGGAAAGGTGAGGTGGGGTGATACATAAAACAAGGGTTACAAATGAGCTGAGATACCGTTCCATAAACCCAATATGTAATAGACAAGACCTACTCCTTGCTCAGAGAACTGGACTCAACACCCCCTATTCACCACACAAGGATATATCTGACTAGTAATAATCTTAAAACCTATGTATTGAAATCTCTCTGTTAGTGTGTCAAGTGGGTGTAAAGCGGCATAAACACAGCAGTGAAAAGCAGCTAAACCCCATTCTAAAAATAAATTACTTTTAAAACCCCATGAAACAAAGACAGTGAAAGAGAGAGAAATTCTTACACAATTCGTTCAGGGGCTGTGATGGAACCTGGATTGACCATATCTAGACCCACAGCTGGATGAGACATAAGGGTGGACACTCTTGGGGCTGAGAGGTTTGGTGAGGTTGGGTGAGTAAACGCAGACCCTTTAAAGTAATACTGCGTGGTACCCATCCCATGGGTCCCAAATCTCCAGGTTTAAGGGCATCTTCCTACATCGAAAACATGCATAGAAACCCAGAATATGGTACACCGTGTGATGGGGAAAGGTTTCAAAAACGCACCTCATTTCTCATCTCCTTGTGCTCGGGTTCGCCATTGCAGCCACTTTACTAGCAATCTCCCTACTTGGAGCATCAGCACCTTTAACCTCCTCTTCCGTACAGGTTGCAATTTGTCCTGAGGATGAATGGGAAGATGGGGAACCAATGAGAGACTAGCTCTTGGTGTTGGGACAGGCACAGGGCACTCTATTTTCCCATCAGGAAGAAGAATTAACCACAGGCTCAGCCTGCCCCCCGGAACCAGAACAGGGCCTGAAGCCATCCTGCGCTTTTACGGCCAGCTCCCAAAAAGCGAGTGGTAAAATGGAGCTTCAGGGCACTGCAATTCACAAACCTGCAGAATTATAAATGATAACTCTCGTCCACAAATATATTGAGGGAAGGCAAAAAACAGGATTTGAAATCAAGGCAGAATTGCAGGAAACAGATTTCAGGAGGTAGATTCGAATCGCCTTTAAAGCACATGAAAAGCGGCAAAACATTGATAATGATGCCCTTGGCCAAAAAGGGCGTATGCGTTTTTTCCTGAATATATTCAGGAAAAAACGCATACGCCCTTTTTGGCCAACCAAGCAACCTGGAAAGGCAAATCAGCGCTACAAAGAAGTCTCGCTTCCCATCGGTCAAATGGGCCATGCTGAAATAAGTGTCAAAACCAGAAATGCAGGACAGGCCATGGAGAAATGGGAGCCTTGCTACGCTGATGGGCGGGATGTAAATTGCCAACAGCCACTCTGGAGAAGGGTACAGTGAGTCGTGAAACATCTAAAAAACACAGCTTAGAGAGCATAGGGCACTTCCATGCATGGGGGTATAAATTGGGAAAGTTAAAAATCAGCAAGACACAGGAACACCAAAGTTTAGGGCTTCTCTGTTGCCAAGGACCTCCACTTCATTCCACCTTAAATATTCCAGGAAAGATAAAAATGGATAAATAAGTGGTGGTCCTTATGTACAATGGAATATCACTCAGCCATGAAATCAATGTCCTAAGGCTAGTAGCAGCATGATGAGTGGATTTAGGTATGAGACGATTCTAAGTGAAATAAGTCACACAGAAAAGGACACTTCTCATAAGATATCACTTATACAGGGAAAGTAAAAACCGTTACACTTGAACTGAATTACAAAACAGAACAGAGTCACACATGCAGAAAACACACTATGGCTGCTTAACAGGAAAGGTGAGGTGGGGTGATACATAAAACAAGGGTTTCAAATGAGCTGAGATACCGTTCCATAAACCCAATATGTAATAGACAAGACCTACTCCTTGCTCAGAGAACTGGACTCAACACCCCCTATTCACCACACAAGGATATATCTGACTAGTAATAATCTTAAAACCTATGTATTGAAATCTCTCTGTTAGTGTGTGAAGTGGGTGTAAAGCGGCATAAACACAGCAGTGAAAAGCAGCTAAACCCCATTCTAAAAATAAATTACTTTTAAAACCCCATGAAACAAAGACAGTGAAAGAGAGAGAAATTCTTACACAATTCGTTCAGGGGCTGTGATGGAACCTGGATTGACCATATCTAGACCCACAGCTGGATGAGACATAAGGGTGGACACTCTTGGGGCTGAGAGGTTTGGTGAGGTTGGGTGAGTAAACGCAGACCCTTTAAAGTAATACTGCATGGTACCCATCCCATGGGTCCCAAATCTCCAGGTTTAAGGGCATCTTCCTACATCGAAAACATGCATAGAAACCCAGAATATGGTACACCGTGTGATGGGGAAAGGTTTCAAAAACGCACCTCATTTCTCATCTCCTTGTGCTCGGGTTCGCCATTGCAGCCACTTTACTAGCAATCTCCCTACTTGGAGCATCAGCACCTTTAACCTCCTGTTCCGTACAGGTTGCAATTTGTCCTGAGGATGAATGGGAAGATGGGGAACCAATGAGAGACTAGCTCTTGGTGTTGGGACAGGCACAGGGCACTCTATTTTCCCATCAGGAAGAAGAATTAACCACAGGCTCAGCCTGCCCCCCGGAACCAGAACAGGGCCTGAAGCCATCCTGCGCTTTTACGGCCAGCTCCCAAAAAGCGAGTGGTAAAATGGAGCTTCAGGGCACTGCAATTCACAAACCTGCAGACTTATAAATGATAACTCTCGTCCACAAATATATTGAGGGAAGGCAAAAAACAGGATTTGAAATCAAGGCAGAATTGCAGGAAACAGATTTCAGGAGGTAGATTCGAATCGCCTTTAAAGCACATGAAAAGCGGCAAAACATTGATAATGATGCCCTTGGCCAAAAAGGGCGTATGCGTTTTTTCCTGAATATATTCAGGAAAAAACGCATACGCCCTTTTTGGCCAACCAAGCAACCTGGAAAGGCAAATCAGCGCTACAAAGAAGTCTCGCTTCCCATCGGTCAAATGGGCCATGCTGAAATAAGTGTCAAAACCAGAAATGCAGGACAGGCCATGGAGAAATGGCAGCCTTGCTACGCTGATGGGCGGGATGTAAATTGCCAACAGCCACTCTGGAGAAGGGTACAGTGTGTCCTGAAACATCTAAAAAACACAGCTTAGAGAGCATAGGGCACTTCCATGCATGGGGGTATAAATTGGGAAAGTTAAAAATCAGCAAGACACAGGAACACCAAAGTTTAGGGCTTCTCTGTTGCCAAGGACCTCCACTTCATTCCACCTTAAATATCCCAGGAAAGATAAAAATGGATAAATAAGTGGTGGTCCTTATATACAATGGAATATCACTCAGCCATGAAATCAATGTCCTAAGGCTAGTAGCAGCATGATGAGTGGATTTAGGTACGAGACGATTCTAAGTGAAATAAGTCACACAGAAAAGGACACTTCTCATAAGATATCACTTATACAGGGAAAGTAAACACCGTTACACTTGAACTGAATTACAAAACAGAACAGAGTCACACATGCAGAAAACACACTATGGCTGCTTAACAGGAAAGGTGAGGTGGGGTGATACATAAAACAAGGGTTACAAATGAGCTGAGATACCGTTCCATAAACCCAATATGTAATAGACAAGACCTACTCCTTGCTCAGAGAACTGGACTCAACACCCCCTATTCACCACACAAGGATATATCTGACTAGTAATAATCTTAAAACCTATGTATTGAAATCTCTCTGTTAGTGTGTGAAGTGGGTGTAAAGCGGCATAAACACAGCAGTGAAAAGCAGCTAAACCCCATTCTAAAAATAAATTACTTTTAAAACCCCATGAAACAAAGACAGTGAAAGAGAGAGAAATTCTTACACAATTCGTTCAGGGGCTGTGATGGAACCTGGATTGACCATATCTAGACCCACAGCTGGATGAGACATAAGGGTGGACACTCTTGGGGCTGAGAGGTTTGGTGAGGTTGGGTGAGTAAACGCAGACCCTTTAAAGTAATACTGCGTGGTACCCATCCCATGGGTCCCAAATCTCCAGGTTTAAGGGCATCTTCCTACATCGAAAACATGCATAGAAACCCAGAATATGGTACACCGTGTGATGGGGAAAGGTTTCTAAAACGCACCTCATTTCTCATCTCCTTGTGCTCGGGTTCGCCATTGCAGCCACTTTACTAGCAATCTCCCTACTTGGAGCATCAGCACCTTTAACCTCCTGTTCCGTACAGGTTGCAATTTGTCCTGAGGATGAACGGGAAGATGGGGAACCAATGAGAGACTAGCTCTTGGTGTTGGGACAGGCACAGGGCACTCTATTTTCCCATCAGGAAGAAGAATTAACCACAGGCTCAGCCTGCCCCCCGGAACCAGAACAGGGCCTGAAGCCATCCTGCGCTTTTACGGCCAGCTCCCAAAAAGCGAGTTGTAAAATGGAGCTTCAGGGCACTGCAATTCACAAACCTGTAGAGTTATAAATGATAACTCTCGTCCACAAATATATTGAGGGAAGGCAAAAAAGAGGATTTGAAATCAAGGCAGAATTGCAGGAAACAGATTTCAGGAGGTAGATTCGAATCGCCTTTAAAGCACATGAAAAGCCGCAAAACATTGATAATGATGCCCTTGGCCAAAAAGGGCTTATGCGTTTTTTCCTGAATATATTCAGGAAAAAACGCATACGCCCTTTTTGGCCAACCAAGCAACCTGGAAAGGCAAATCAGCGCTACAAAGAAGTCTCGCTTCCCATCGGTCAAATGGGCCATGCTGAAATAAGTGTCAAAACCAGAAATGCAGGACAGGCCATGGAGAAATGGCAGCCTTGCTACGCTGATGGGCGGGATGTAAATTGCCAACAGCCACTCTGGAGAAGGGTACAGTGTGTCCTGAAACATCTAAAAAACACAGCTTAGAGAGCATAGGGCACTTCCATGCATGGGGGTATAAATTGGGAAAGTTAAAAATCAGCAAGACACAGGAACACCAAAGTTTAGGGCTGCTCTGTTGCCAAGGACCTCCACTTCATTCCACCTTAAATATCCCAGGAAAGATAAAAATGGATAAATAAGTGGTGGTCCTTATATACAATGGAATATCACTCAGCCATGAAATCAATGTCCTAAGGCTAGTAGCAGCATGATGAGTGGATTTAGGTACGAGACGATTCTAAGTGAAATAAGTCACACAGAAAAGGACACTTCTCATAAGATATCACTTATACAGGGAAAGTAAACACCGTTACACTTGAACTGAATTACAAAACAGAACAGAGTCACACATGCAGAAAACACACTATGGCTGCTTAACAGGAAAGGTGAGGTGGGGTGATACATAAAACAAGGGTTACAAATGAGCTGAGATACCGTTCCATAAACCCAATATGTAATAGACAAGACCTACTCCTTGCTCAGAGAACTGGACTCAACACCCCCTATTCACCACACAAGGATATATCTGACTAGTAATAATCTTAAAACCTATGTATTGAAATCTCTCTGTTAGTGTGTGAAGTGGGTGTAAAGCGGCATAAACACAGCAGTGAAAAGCAGCTAAACCCCATTCTAAAAATAAATTACTTTTAAAACCCCATGAAACAAAGACAGTGAAAGAGAGAGAAATTCTTACACAATTCGTTCAGGGGCTGTGATGGAACCTGGATTGACCATATCTAGACCCACAGCTGGATGAGACATAAGGGTGGACACTCTTGGGGCTGAGAGGTTTGGTGAGGTTGGGTGAGTAAACGCAGACCCTTTAAAGTAATACTGCGTGGTACCCATCCCATGGGTCCCAAATCTCCAGGTTTAAGGGCATCTTCCTACATCGAAAACATGCATAGAAACCCAGAATATGGTACACCGTGTGATGGGGAAAGGTTTCTAAAACGCACCTCATTTCTCATCTCCTTGTGCTCGGGTTCGCCATTGCAGCCACTTTACTAGCAATCTCCCTACTTGGAGCATCAGCACCTTTAACCTCCTGTTCCGTACAGGTTGCAATTTGTCCTGAGGATTAACGGGAAGATGGGGAACCAATGAGAGACTAGCTCTTGGTGTTGGGACAGGCACAGGGCACTCTATTTTCCCATCAGGAAGAAGAATTAACCACAGGCTCAGCCTGCCCCCCGGAACCAGAACAGGGCCTGAAGCCATCCTGCGCTTTTACGGCCAGCTCCCAAAAAGCGAGTTGTAAAATGGAGCTTCAGGGCACTGCAATTCACAAACCTGTAGAGTTATAAATGATAACTCTCGTCCACAAATATATTGAGGGAAGGCAAAAAAGAGGATTTGAAATCAAGGCAGAATTGCAGGAAACAGATTTCAGGAGGTAGATTCGAATCGCCTTTAAAGCACATGAAAAGCGGCAAAACATTGATAATGATGCCCTTGGCCAAAAAGGGCGTATGCGTTTTTTCCTGAATATATTCAGGAAAAAACGCATACGCCCTTTTTGGCCAACCAAGCAACCTGGAAAGGCAAATCAGCGCTACAAAGAAGTCTCGCTTCCCATCGGTCAAATGGGCCATGCTGAAATAAGTGTCAAAACCAGAAATGCAGGACAGGCCATGGAGAAATGGCAGCCTTGCTACGCTGATGGGCGGGATGTAAATTGCCAACAGCCACTCTGGAGAAGGGTACAGTGTGTCCTGAAACATCTAAAAAACACAGCTTAGAGAGCATAGGGCACTTCCATGCATGGGGGTATAAATTGGGAAAGTTAAAAATCAGCAAGACACAGGAACACCAAAGTTTAGGGCTGCTCTGTTGCCAAGGACCTCCACTTCATTCCACCTTAAATATCCCAGGAAAGATAAAAATGGATAAATAAGTGGTGGTCCTTATGTACAATGGAATATCACTCAGCCATGAAATCAATGTCCTAAGGGTAGTAGCAGCATGATGAGTGGATTTAGGTACGAGACGATTCTAAGTGAAATAAGTCACACAGAAAAGGACACTTCTCATAAGATATCACTTATACAGGGAAAGTAAACACCGTTACACTTGAACTGAATTACAAAACAGAACAGAGTCACACATGCAGAAAACACACTATGGCTGCTTAACAGGAAAGGTGAGGTGGGGTGATACATAAAACAAGGGTTACAAATGAGCTGAGATACCGTTCCATAAACCCAATATGTAATAGACAAGACCTACTCCTTGCTCAGAGAACTGGACTCAACACCCCCTATTCACCACACAAGGATATATCTGACTAGTAATAATCTTAAAACCTATGTATTGAAATCTCTCTGTTAGTGTGTGAAGTGGGTGTAAAGCGGCATAAACACAGCAGTGAAAAGCAGCTAAACCCCATTCTAAAAATAAATTACTTTTAAAACCCCATGAAACAAAGACAGTGAAAGAGAGAGAAATTCTTACACAATTCGTTCAGGGGCTGTGATGGAACCTGGATTGACCATATCTAGACCCACAGCTGGATGAGACATAAGGGTGGACACTCTTGGGGCTGAGAGGTTTGGTGAGGTTGGGTGAGTAAACGCAGACCCTTTAAAGTAATACTGCGTGGTACCCATCCCATGGGTCCCAAATCTCCAGGTTTAAGGGCATCTTCCTACATCGAAAACATGCATAGAAACCCAGAATATGGTACACCGTGTGATGGGGAAAGGTTTCTAAAACGCACCTCATTTCTCATCTCCTTGTGCTCGGGTTCGCCATTGCAGCCACTTTACTAGCAATCTCCCTACTTGGAGCATCAGCACCTTTAACCTCCTGTTCCGTACAGGTTGCAATTTGTCCTGAGGATGAACGGGAAGATGGGGAACCAATGAGAGACTAGCTCTTGGTGTTGGGACAGGCACAGGGCACTCTATTTTCCCATCAGGAAGAAGAATTAACCACAGGCTCAGCCTGTCCCCCAGAACCAGAACAGGGCCTGAAGCCATCCTGCGCTTTTACGGCCAGCTCCCAAAAAGCGAGTGGTAAAATGGAGCTTCAGGGCACTGCAATTCACAAACCTGCAGAGTTATAAATGATAACTCTCGTCCACAAATATATTGAGGGAAGGCAAAAAAGAGGATTTGAAATCAAGGCAGAATTGCAGGAAACAGATTTCAGGAGGTAGATTCGAATCGCCTTTAAAGCACATGAAAAGCGGCAAAACATTGATAATGATGCCCTTGGCCAAAAAGGGCGTATGCGTTTTTTCCTGAATATATTCAGGAAAAAACGCATACGCCCTTTTTGGCCAACCAAGCAACCTGGAAAGGCAAATCAGCGCTAAAAAGAAGTCTCGCTTCCCATCGGTCAAATGGGCCATGCTGAAATAAGTGTCAAAACCAGAAATGCAGGACAGGCCATGGAGAAATGGGAGCCTTGCTACGCTGATGGGCGGGATGTAAATTGCCAACAGCCACTCTGGAGAAGGGTACAGTGAGTCCTGAAACATCTAAAAAACACAGCTTAGAGAGCATAGGGCACTTCCATGCATGGGGGTATAAATTGGGAAAGTTAAAAATCAGCAAGACACAGGAACACCAAAGTTTAGGGCTGCTCTGTTGCCAAGGACCTCCACTTCATTCCACCTTAAATATTCCAGGAAAGATAAAAATGGATAAATAAGTGGTGGTCCTTATGTACAATGGAATATCACTCAGCCATGAAATCAATGTCCTAAGGCTAGTAGCAGCATGATGAGTGGATTTAGGTAGGAGACGATTCTAAGTGAAATAAGTCACACAGAAAAGGACACTTCTCATAAGATATCACTTATACAGGGAAAGTAAAAACCGTTACACTTGAACTGAATTACAAAACAGAACAGAGTCACACATGCAGAAAACACACTATGGCTGCTTAACGGGAAAGGTGTGTTGGGGTGATACATTAAACAACGGCTTCAAATTACCACAGATACCATTAAATAAACCCAATATGTAATAGACAAGACCTACTCTTTGCTCAGGGAACTGGACTCAACACCCCCTATTCACCGCACAAGAATATATCTGAAAAGTAATAATCTTAAAACCTATGTTTTCATATCTCTCTGTTAGTGTGTCAAGTGGGTGTAAAGCGGCATAAACACAGCAGTGAAAAGCAGCTAAACCCCATTATAAAAATAAATTACTTTTAAAAACCCATGAAACAAGACAGAGAAAGAGAGAGAAATTCTTACACAATTCGTTCAGGGGCTGTGATGCAACCCGGTTTGACCATATCTAGACCCACAGCTGGATGAGACATAAGGGTGGACACTCTCGGGGCTGAGAGCCTTGGTGAGGTTTTGGGCGCAAACGCAGAGCCTTTAAAATAATACTGCCTGTTACCCATCCCATGGGTCCCAAATCTACAGGTTCAAGGGAATCTTCCTACATTGAAAACATGCATGAGAAACCCAGAAGGTGGTAGACCGTGTGATGGGGAAAGGTTTCTAAAACGCACCTCATTTCTCATCTCCTTGTGCTCGGGTTCTCCATTCCAGCCGCTTTACAAGCAATCTCCCTCCTTGGAGAATCAGCACCTTTAACCTCCTGTTCAGTACAGCTTGCAATTTGTCCTGAGGATGAACGGGAAGAGGGGTAGCCAATGAGAGACTAGCTCTAGGGGTTGGGACAGGCACAGGTCACTCTATTTTCCCATCAGGAAGAAGAATTAACCACAGGCTCAGCCTGCCGCCCGGAACAAGAATAGGGCCTGAGGCCATTCTGCGCATTTGCGGCCAGCTCCCAAAAAATCGAGTTGAAAAATGGAGCTCAGGGGCACTGCAATTCACACACCTGCAGAGTTATAAATGGTAACTCTCGTCCACAAACATATTGAGGGAAGGCAAAAAAGAGGATTTGAAAGCAAGGCAGAATTGCAGGAAAATGATTTCAGGAGGTAGATTCGAATCACTTTTAAAGCACATGAAAAGCGGCAAACATCGACAATGATGCCCTTGGCAAAAAAGGGCGTATCCTTTTTTCCTGAATACATTCAGGAAAAAACGCATACGCCGTTTTTGGACAACCAAGCGACCTGGAAAGGCAAATCAGCGCTACACAGCAGTCTCGCTTCCCATCGGTCAAAAGGGCCATGCTGAAAAAAGTGTCGAAACCAGAAATGCCGGACAGGCCATGGAGAAATGGGAGCCTTGCTACACTGATGGGCGGGATGTAAATTGCCAACAGCCACTTTGGAGAAGTGTACGGTGTGTCCTGAAACATCGAAAAAACACACTTGGAGTGCATAGGGCACTTCCACTCATGGGCGTATAAATTGGGAAAACTAAAAATCAGCAAGACACAGGCACCCCAAAGTTTAGGGCTGCTCTGTTGACAAGAACCTCGACTTCATGACACCTTAAATATCCCAGGAAAAAGAAAAATGGATAAAGAAGTGGTGGTCCTTATGTACAATGGAATATCACTCAGCCATGAAATCAATGTCATAAGGCTGGTAGCAGCATGATGAGTGGATTTAGGTACGACAATTCTAAGTGAAATAAGTCACACAGAAAAAGACACTTATCATAAGCTATCACTTATAGAGGGAATGTAAAAACCGCTACACTTGAACTGAATTACAATCAGAACAGAGTCACACGTTTAGAAAACACACTGTGGCTGCTTAAGAGGAAAGGTGAGGTGGGGTGATGCATAAAATAAGGGTTTCAAATTAGCTCAGATAACGTTCCATAAACCCAATATGTAATAGAACGACCTACTCCTTGCTCAGTGAACTGGTATCCACACCCCCTATTCAACGCACAAGAATATATCTGACTAGTAAGAATCTTAAAACCTATGTATTGATATCTCTCTGGAAGTGAGTCAAGTGGGTGTAAAGCGGCATAAACACAGCCGTGAAAAGCAGCTAAACGCCATTATAAAAATAAATTACTTTCAAAAACCCGTGAAACAAAGACAGTGAAAGAGAGAGAAATTGTTACAAAATTCTTTCAGGGGCTGTGATGCCACCTGGATTGACCATATCTAGACCCACAGCTGGATGAGACATAAGGGTGGACACTCTCGGTGCTGAGAGGCTTGGTGAGGTTGGGGTAGCAAACGCAGAGCCTTTAAAGTAATACTGCCTGTTACACATCCCATGGGTCCCAAATCTCCACGATCAAGGGCATCTTCCTACATCGAAAACATGCATGAGAAACCCAGAAGGTGGTAGACCGTGTGATCGGGAAAGGTTTCTAACACGCACCTCATTTCTCATCGCCTTGTGCTTCAGTTCGGCATTCCAGCCGCTTTACTAGCAATCTCCCTCCTTGGAGAATCAGCACCTTTAACCTCCTGTTCTGTACAGCTTGCAATTTGTCCTGAGGATGAACGGGAAGAGGGGGAGCCAATGAGAGACTATCTCTAGGTGTTGGGACATGCACAGGTCACTCTATTTTCCCATGAGGAAGAAGAATTAACCACAGGTTCAGGCTGCAGCCCGGAACCAGAACAGGGCCTGAAGCCATCCTGCGCTTTTACGGCCAACTCCAAAATCGTGTTGTAAAATGGAGCTTCAGGGCACTGCAATTCACAAACCTGCAGAGTTATAAATGATAACTCTCGTCCACAAATATATTGAGGGAAGGCAAAGAAGAGGATTTGAAATCAAGGCAGAATTGCAGGAAACAGATTTCAGGAGGGAGATTCGAATCGCCTTTAAAGCACATGAAAAGCGGCAAAACGTTGACAATGAGGCCCTTGGCCAAAAAGGGCGTATGCGTTTATTCCTGAATATATTCAGGAAAAAACGCATACGCCCTTTTTGGCCAACCAAGCAACCTGGAAATGCAAATCAGTGCTACAAAGAAGTCTCACTTCCCATCGGTCAAAAGGGCCATGGTGAAAAAAGTGTCAAAACCAGAAATGCAGGACAGGCCATGGAGAAATGGGAGCCTGGCTACACTGATGGGCGGGATGTAAATTGCCAACAGCCACTCTGGAGAAGGGTGCAGTTTGTCCTGAAACATCTAAAATACACAGCTTAGAGAGCATAGGGCACTTCCACGCATGGGGGTATAAATTGGGAAAAATAAAATCAGCAAGACACCAACACCCCAAAGTTTAGTGCTGCTCTGTTGACAAGGAGCTCCACTTCATTCCACCTTAAATATCCCAGGAAAGAGAAAAATGGATAAAGAAGTTTTGGTCCTTATGTACAATGGAATATCACTCAGCCTTGAAATCAATGTCCTAAGGCTAGTAGCAGCATGATGAGTGGATTTAGGTATGACGATTCTAAGTGAAATAAGTCACACAGAAAAGGACACTTCTCATAAGATATCACTTATACAGGGAAAGTAAAAACCGTTACACTTGAACTGAATTACAAAACAGAACAGAGTCACACATGCAGAAAACACACTATGGCTGCTTAACGGGAAAGGCGAGGTTGGGTGATACATTAAACAACGGCTTCAGATTAGCACAGATACCATTAAATAAACCCAATATGTAATAGACAAGACCTACTCTTTGCTCAGGGAACTGGACTCAACACCCTCTATTCACCGCACAAGAATATATCTGACTAGTAATAATCTTAAAACCTATGTTTTCATATCTCTCTCTTAGTGTGTCCAGTGGGTGTAAAGCGGCATCAACACAGCAGTGAAAAGCAGCTAAACCCCATTATAAAAATAAATTACTTTTAAAAACCCATGAAACAAGACAGAGAAAGAGAAAGAAATTCTTACACAATTCGTTCAGGGGCTGTGATGCAACCCGGTTTGACCATATCTAGACCCACAGCTGGATGAGACATAAGGGTGGACACTCTCGGGGCTGAGAGGCTTGGTGAGGTTTTGGGCGCAAATGCAGAGCCTTTAAAATAATACTGCCTGTTACCCATCCCATGGGTCCCAAATCTACAGGTTCAAGGGAATCTTCCTACATTGAAAACATGCATGAGAAACCCAGAAGGTGGTAGACCGTGTGATGGGGAAAGGTTTCTAAAACGCACCTCATTTCTCATCTCCTTGTGCTCGGGTTCTCCATTCCAGCCGCTTTACAAGCAATCTCCCTCCTTGGAGAATCAGCACCTTTAACCTCCTGTTCCGTACAGCTTGCAATTTGTCCTGAGGATGAACGGGAAGAGGGGTAGCCAATGAGAGACTAGCTCTAGGGGTTGGGACAGGCACAGGTCACTCTATTTTCCCATCAGGAAGAAGAATTAACCACAGGCTCAGCCTGCCGCCCGGAACAAGAATAGGGCCTGAGGCCATTCTGCGCATTTGCGGCCAGCTCCCAAAAAATCGAGTTGAAAAATGGAGCTCAGGGGCACTGCAATTCACACACCTGCAGAGTTATAAATGATAACTCTCGTCCACAAACATATTGAGGGAAGGCAAAAAAGAGGATTTGAAATCAAGGCAGAATTGCAGGAAAATGATTTCAGGAGGTAGATTCCAATCACTTTTAAAGCACATGAAAAGCGGCAAAACATCGACAATGATGCCCTTGGCAAAAAAGGGCATATCCTTTTTTTCCTGAATACATTCAGGAAAAAACGCATACGCCGTTTTTGCCCAACCAAGCGACCTGGAAAGGCAAATCAGCGCTACACAGCAGTCTCGCTTCCCATCGGTCAAAAGGGCCATGCTGAAAAAAGTGTTGAAACCAGAAATGCCGGACAGGCCATGGAGAAATGGGAGCCTTGCTACACTGATGGGCGGGATGTAAATTGCCAACAGACACTTTGGAGAAGTGTACGGTGTGTCCTGAAACATCGAAAAAACACACTTGGAGTGCATAGGGCACTTCCACTCATGGGCGTATAAATTGGGAAAACTAAAAATCAGCAAGACACAGGCACCCCAAAGTTTAGGGCTGCTCTGTTGACAAGAACCTCGACTTTATGACACCTTAAATATCCCAGGAAAAAGAAAAATGGATAAAGAAGTGGTGGTCCTTATGTACAATGGAATATCACTCAGCCATGAAATCAATGTCATAAGGCTGGTAGCAGCATGATGAGTGGATTTAGGTACGACGATTCTAAGTGAAATAAGTCACACAGAAAAAGACACTTATCATAAGCTATCACTTATAGAGGGAATGTAAAAACCGCTACACTTGAACTGAATTACAATCAGAACAGAGTCACACGTTTAGAAAACACACTATGGCTGCTTAACAGGAAAGGTGATGTGGGGTGATGCATAAAATAAGGGTTTCAAATTAGCTCAGATAACGTTCCATAAACCCAATATGTAATAGAACGACCTACTCCTTGCTCAGTGAACTGGTATCCACACCCCCTATTCAACGCACAAGAATATATCTGACTAGTAAGAATCTTAAAACCTATGTATTGATATCTCTCTGGAAGTGAGACAAGTGGGTGTAAAGCATCATAAACACAGCCGTGAAAAGCAGCTAAACGCCATTATAAAAATAAATTACTTTCGAAAACCCGTGAAACAAAGACACTGAGAGAGAGAGAAATTGTTACAAAATTCTTTCAGGGCTGTGATGCCACCTGGATTGACCATATCTAGACCCACAGCTGGATGAGACATAAGGCTGGACACTCTCGGGGCTGAGAGGCTTGGTGAGGTTGGGGTAGCAAACGCAGAGCCTTTAAAGTAATACTGCCTGTTACACATCCCATGGGTCCCAAATCTCCACGATCAAGGGCATCTTCCTACATCGAAAACATGCATGAGAAACCCAGAAGGTGGTAGACCGTGTGATCGGGAAAGGTTTCTAACACGCACCTCATTTCTCATCGCCTTGTGCTTCAGTTCGGCATTCCAGCCGCTTTACTAGCAATCTCCCTCCTTGGAGAATCAGCACCTTTAACCTCCTGTTCTGTACAGCTTGCAATTTGTCCTGAGGATGAACGGGAAGAGGGGGAGCCAATGAGAGACTATCTCTAGGTGTTGGGACATGCACAGGTCACTCTATTTTCCCATGAGGAAGAAGAATTAACCATAGGTTCAGCCTGCAGCCCGGAACCAGAAGAGGGCCTGAGGCAATCCTGCGCTTTTGTGGCCAGCTCCCAAAAAATCGAGTTGAAAAATGGAGCTCACGGGCACTGCAATTCAGAAACCTGCAGAGTTATAAATGATAACTCTTGTCCACAAATATATTGAGGGAAAGCAACAAACAGGATTTGAAAGCAAGGCAGAATTGCAGGAAACAGATTTCAGGAGATAGATTCGAGTTGCCTTTAAAGCACATGAAAAGCGGCAAAACGTCGACAATGATGCCCTTGGCCACAAAGGGCCTATGCGTTTTTTCCTGAATATATTCAGGAAAAAACACATACGCCCTTTTTGGCCAAAAAAGCAACCTGGAAAGGCAAATCAGCGCTACAAAGCAGTCTCGCTTCCCATCGGTCAAAAGGGCCATGGTGAAAAAAGTGTCAAAACCAGAAATGCAGGACAGGCCATGGAGAAATGGGAGCCTTGCTACGCTGATGGGCGGGATGTGAATTGCCAACAGCCACTCTGGAGAAGTGTACGGTGTGTCCTGAAATATCTAAAAAACACAGCTTAGAGCACATAGGGCACTTCCACTCATGGGCGTATAAACTGGGAAACAAAAAATCAGCAAGACACAGGCACCCCAAAGTTTCGGGCTGCTCTGTTGACAAGAAACTCCACTTCATGACACCTGAAATATCCCAGGAAACAGAAGAATGGATAAAGATGTGGTGTTCCTTATGTACAATGGAATATCACTCAGCCATGAAATCAATGTCATAAGTCTAGTAGCAGCATGATGAGTGGATTTAGGTACGAAGATTCTAAGTGAAATAAGTCACACAGAAAAAGACACTTATCATAAGCTATCACTTATAGAGGGAATGTAAAAACCGCTACACTTGAACTGAATTACAAAACAGAACAGAGTCACACGTTTAGAAAACACACTATGGCTGCTTAACGGGAAAGGTGAGGTGGGGTGATGCATAAAACAAGGGTTTCAAATTAGTTCAGATACCGTTCCATAAACCCAATACGTAACAGAAAGGCCTACTCCTTGCTCAGTGAAATGGACTCAACACCCCCTATTCACCGCACAAGAATATATCTGACTAGTAAGAATCTTAAAACCTATGTATTGATATCTCTCTGGAAGTGAGTCAAATGGGTGTAAAGCGGCATAAACACAGCCGTGAAAAGCAGCTAAACCCCATTATAAAAATAAATGAATTTTTAAAAACCGTGAAAAAAAAAACCCATGAATCAAAGACAGTGAAAGAGAGAGAAATTCTTACAAAATTCGTTCAGTGGCTGTGATGCAACCTGGACTGACCATATCTAGACCTACAGCTGGATGAGACATAAGGGTGGACACTCTTGCGGCTAAGAGTTTTGGTGAGGTTGGATGAGCAAACGCAGACCCTTTAAAGTAATACTGCGTGGCACCCATCCCATGGGTCCCAAATCTCCAGGTTCAAGGGCATCTTCCTACATCGAAAACATTCATGAGAAACCCAGACGACGGTACACCGTGTGATCGGGAAAGGTTTCTAAAACGCACCACATTTATCATCTCCTTATGCTCGGGTTCACCATTCCAGCAGCTTTACTAGCAATCTCCCTACTTGGAGAATCAGCACCTTTAACCTCCTGTTCCGTACAGGTTGCAATTTGTCCTTAGTATGAACGGAAAGAGGGGGAACCAATAAGAGACAAGCTCTAGGTTTTGGGAGAGGCACAGGTAACTCTATTTTCCCATCAGGAAGAAGAATTAACCACAGACTCAGCCTGCCGCCCGGAAGTAGAATAGGGCCTGAAGCAATCCTGCGCTTTTGCGGCCAACTCCCAAAAAAGCGAGTTGAAAAATGGAGATCAGGGGCACTGCAATTAACAAACCTGCAGAGTTATCAAAGATAACTCTCGTCTACTAATATATTGAGGGAAGGCAACGAAGAGGATTTGAAAGCAAGGCAGAATTGCCGAAACAGACTTAAGGAGGTAGATTCGAATCTCCTATAAAGCACATGAAAAGCCGCAAAACCTCGACAATGATGCCCTTGGCCAAAAAGGGCCTATGCGTTTTTTCCTGAATATATTCAGGAAAAAACGCATAGGCCCTTTTTGGCCAACCAAGCAACCTGGAAAGGCAAATCAGCGCTACAAAGAAGTCTCGTTTCCCATCGATGAAAAGGGCCATGCTGAAAAAAGCGTCAAAACCAGAAATGCAGGACAGGCCATGGAGAAATGGGAGCCTTGCTACGCTGATGGGCGGGATGTAAATTTCCAACAGCCACTCTGGAGAAGTGTACGGTGTGTCCTGAAACATCTAAAAAACACAGCTTAGAGAGCATAGGGCACTTCCACTCATGGCCGTATAAATTGGGAAAACTAAAAATCATCAAGACACAGGCACACCAAAGTTTAGGGCTGCTCTCTTGACAAGAACCTCCTCTTCATTACACTTTAAATATCCCAGGAAATAGGAAAATGGATAACGATGTTGTGGTCCTTATGTAAAATGGAATATCACTCAGCCATGAAATCAATGTCATAAGGCTATTAGCAGCATGATGAGTGGATTTAGGTTCGACGATTCTAAGTGAAATAAGTCACACAGAAAAAGACACTTATCATAAGATATCACTTATAGAGGGAATATAAAAAGCGCTACACTTGAACTGAATTACAGAACAGAACATTGTCACACGTTTAGAAAACACACTATGGCTGCTTAACGGGAAAGCTGAGGCGGGGTGATGCATAAAACAAAGGTTTCAAATTAGCTCAGAAACGTTCCATAAACCCAATATGTAATAGACAAAACCTACACCTTTCTCAGTGAACTAGACTCAACAAACCCTATACTCTGCACAAGAATATGTCTGACTAGTAAGAATCTTAAAACCTATGTATTGATATCTCTCTCTGGAAGTGAGTCAAGTGGGTGTAAAGCCACATAAACACAGCCGTGTAAAGCAGCTAAACCCCATTATAAAAATAAATTACTTTTAAAAACCCATGAAACAAAGACAGAGAAAGAGAGAGAAATTCTTACACAATTCGTTCAGGGGCTGTGATGCAACCCGGATTGACCATATCTAGACCCACAGCTGGATGATACATAAGGGTGGACACTCTTGGGCCTGAGAGGTTTGGTGAGGTTGGGGGAGCAAACGCAGAACATTTAAAGTAATACTGCCTGTTACCTATCGCATGGGTCCCAAATCTCCAGGTTCAAGGGCATCTTACTACATTGAAAACATGCATGAGTAACCCAGAAGGTGGTATACTGTGTGATCGGGAAAGGTTTCTAAAACGCACCTCATTTCTCATCTCCTTGTGCTCGGGTTCGCCATTCCAGCCGCTTTACTAGCAATCTACTTCTTTAGAGAATCAGAACCTTTAACCTCCTGTTCCGTACAGGTTGCAATTTGTCCTGAGGATGAATGGGAAGATGGGGAACCAATGAGAGACTAGCTGTTGGTGTTGGGACAGGCACAGGGCACTCTATTTTCCCATCAGGAAGAAGAATTAACCACAGGCTCAGCCTGCCCCCTGGAACCAGAACAGGGCCTGAAGCCATCCTGCGCTTTTACCGCCAGCTCCCAAAAAGCGAGTGGTAAAATGGAGCTTCAGGGCACTGCAATTCACAAACCTGCAGAGTTATAAATGATAACTCTCGTCCAAAAATATACTTAGGGACAGCAAGGAAGAGGATATGAAAGCAAGGCAGAATTGCAGGAAACAGATTTCAGGAGGTAGATTCGAGTTGCCTTTAAAGCACATGAAAAGCGGCAAAACGTCGACAATGATGCCCTTGGCCACAAAGGGCCTATGCGTTTTTTCCTGAATATATTCAGGAAAAAACGCATACGCCCTTTTTGGCCAAAAAAGCAACCTGGAAAGGCAAATCAGCGCTACAAAGCACTCTCGCTTCCCATCGGTCAAAAGGGCCATGGTGAAAAAAGTGTGAAAACCAGAAATGCAGGACAGGCCATGGAGAAATGGGAGCCTTGCTACGCTGATGGGCGGGATGTGAATTGCCAACAGCCACTTTGGAGAAGTGTACGGTGTGTCCTGAAATATCGAAAAAACACAGCTTAGAGCACATAGGGCACTTCCACTCATGGGCGTATAAATTGGGAAACAAAAAATCAGCAAGACACAGGCACCCCAAAGTTTCGGGCTGCTCTGTTGACAAGAAACTCCACTTCATGACACCTGAAATATCCCAGGAAACAGAAGAATGGATAAAGATGTGGTGTTCCTTATGTACAATGGAATATCACTCAGCCATGAAATCAATGTCATAAGTCTAGTAGCAGCATGATGAGTGGATTTAGGTACGAAGATTCTAAGTGAAATAAGTCACACAGAAAAAGACACTTATCATAAGCTATCACTTATAGAGGGAATGTAAAAACCGCTACACTTGAACTGAATTACAAAACAGAACAGAGTCGCACGTTTAGAAAACACACTATGGCTGCTTAACGGGAAAGGTGAGGTGGGGTGATGCATAAAACAAGGGTTTTAAATTAGCTCAGATACCGTTCCATAAACCCAATACGTAACAGAAAGGCCTACTCCTTGCTCAGTGAAATGGACTCAACACCCCCTATTCACCGCACAAGAATATATCTGACTAGTAAGAATCTTAAAACCTATGTATTGATATCTCTCTGGAAGTGAGTCAAATGGGTGTAAAGCGGCATAAACACAGCCGTGAAAAGCAGCTAAACCCCATTATAAAAATAAATGAATTTTTAAAAACCGTGAAAAAAAAACCCCATGAATCAAAGACAGTGAAAGAGCGAGAAATTCTTACAAAATTCGTTCAGTGGCTGTGATGCAACCTGGATTGACCATATCTAGACCTACAGCTGGATGAGACTTAAGGGTGGACACTCTTGCGGCTAAGAGTTTTGGTGAGGTTGGATGAGCAAACGCAGACCCTTTAAAGTAATACTGCGTGGCACCCATCCCATGGGTCCCAAATCTCCAGGTTCAAGGGCATCTTCCTACATCGAAAACATGCATGAGAAACCCAGAAGATGGTACACCGTGTGATGGGGAAAGCTTTCTAAAACGCACCTCATTTGTCATCTCCTTGAGCTCGGGTTCGCAATTCCAGCCACTTTACTAGCAATCTCCCTACTTGGAGTATCAGCACCTTTAACCTCCTGTTCCGTACAGGTTGCAATTTGTCCTGAGGATGAACGGGAAGACGGGGAAGCAATGAGAGACTAGCTCTTGGTATTGGGACAGACACAGGTCACTCTATTTTCCCATCAGGAAGAAGAATTATCCACAGGCTCAGCCTGCCCCCCAGAACCAGAACAGGGCCTGAAGCCATCCTGCGCTTTTGCGGCCAGCTCCCAAAAAAGCAAGTTGTAAAATGGAGCTTCAGGGCACTGCAATTCACAAACCTGCAGAGTTATAAATGATAACTCTCGTCCACAAATATATTGAGGGAAGGCAAAGAAGAGGATTTGAAATCAAGGCAGAATTGCAGGAAACAGATTTCAGGAGGTAGATTCGAATCGCCTTTAAAGCACATGAAAAGCGGCAAAACGTTGACAATGATGCCCTTGGCCAAAAAGGGCGTATGCGTTTTTTCCTGAATATATTCAGGAAAAAACGCATACGCCCTTTTTGGCCAACCAAGCAACCTGGAAAGGCAAATCAGCGCTACAAAGAAGTCTCGCTGCCCATCGGTCAAAAGGGCCATGCTGAGAAAAGTGTCAAAACCAGAAATGCAGAACAGGCCATGGAGAAATGGGAGCCTTGCTACGCTGATGGGCGGAATGTCAATTGCCAACAGCCACGCTGGAGAAGGGTACGGTGTGTCCTGAAACATCTAAAAAACACAGCTTAGAGCGCATAGGGCACTTCCACGCATGGGGGTATAAATTGGGAAAATTAAAAATCAGCAAGACACAAGCACACCAAAGTTTAGGGCTGCTCTGTTGCCAAGGACCTCCACTTCATTCCACCTTAAATATCCCAGGAAAGAGTAAAATGGATAAAGAAGTTGTGGTCCTTATGTACAATGGAATATCACTCAGCCATGAAATCAATGTCATAAGGCTAGTAGCAGCATGATGAGTGGATTTAGGTACGACGATTCTAAGTGAAATAAGTCACACAGAAAAGGACACTTCTCATAAGATATCACTTATACAGGGAAAGTAAAAACCGTTACACTTGAACTGAATTACAAAACAGAACGGAGTCACACATGCAGAAAACACACTATGGCTGCTTAACAGGAAAGGTCAGGTGGGGTGATACATAAAACAAGGGTTTCAAATGAGCTGAGATACCGTTCCATAAACCCAATATGTAATAGACAAGACCTACTCCTTGCTCAGAGAACTGGACTCAACACCCCCTATTCACCACACAAGGATATATCTGACTAGTAATAATCTTAAAACCTATGTATTGAAATCTCTCTGTTAGTGTGTGAAGTGGGTGTAAAGCGGCATAAACACAGCAGTGAAAAGCAGCTAAACCCCATTATAAAAATAAATTACTTTTAAAAACCCATGAAACAAAGACAGTGAAAGAGAGAGAAATTCTTACACAATTCGTTCAGGGGCTGTGATGGAACCTGGATTGACCATATCTAGACCCACAGCTGGATGAGACATAAGGGTGGACACTCTTGGGGCTTAGAGGTTTGGTGAGGTTGGGTGAGCAAACGCAGACCCTTTAAAGTAATACTGCGTGGTACCCATCCCATGGGTCCCAAATCTCCAGGTTCAAGGGCATCTTCCTACATCGAAAACATGCATGAGAAACCCAGAAGATGGTACACCGTGTGATGGGGAAAGGTTTCTAAAACGCACCTCATTTCTCATCTCCTTGTGCTCGGGTTCGCCACTGCAGCCACTTTACTAGCAATCTCCCTACTTGGAGCATCAGCACCTTTAACCTCCTGTTCCGTACAGGTTGCAATTTGTCCTGAGGATGAACGGGAAGATGGGGAACCAATGAGAGACTAGCTCTTGGTGTTAGGACAGGCACAGGTCATTCTATTTTCCCATCAGGAAGAAGAATTAACCACAGGCTCAGCCTGCCCCCCGGAACCAGAACAGGGCCTGAAGCCATCCTGCGCTTTTACGGCCAACTCCAAAATCGTGTTGTAAAATGGAGCTTCAGGGCACTGCAATTCACAAACCTGCAGAGTTATAAATGATAACTCTCGTCCACAAATATATTGAGGGAAGGCAAAGAAGAGGATTTGAAATCAAGGCAGAATTGCAGGAAACAGATTTCAGGAGGGAGATTCGAATCGCCTTTAAAGCACATGAAAAGCGGCAAAACGTTGACAATGAGGCCCTTGGCCAAAAAGGGCGTATGCGTTTATTCCTGAATATATTCAGGAAAAAACGCATACGGCCTTTTTGGCCAACCAAGCAACCTGGAAATGCAAATCAGTGCTACAAAGAAGTCTCACTTCCCATCGGTCAAAAGGGCCATGGTGAAAAAAGTGTCAAAACCAGAAATGCAGGACAGGCCATGGAGAAATGGGAGCCTGGCTACACTGATGGGCGGGATGTAAATTGCCAACAGCCACTCTGGAGAAGGGTGCAGTTTGTCCTGAAACATCTAAAATACACAGCTTAGAGAGCATAGGGCACTTCCACGCATGGGGGTATAAATTGGGAAAAATAAAATCAGCAAGACACCAACACCCCAAAGTTTAGTGCTGCTCTGTTGACAAGGAGCTCCACTTCATTCCACCTTAAATATCCCAGGAAAGAGAAAAATGGATAAAGAAGTTTTGGTCCTTATGTACAATGGAATATCACTCAGCCTTGAAATCAATGTCCTAAGGCTAGTAGCAGCATGATGAGTGGATTTAGGTATGACGATTCTAAGTGAAATAAGTCACACAGAAAAGGACACTTCTCATAAGATATCACTTATACAGGGAAAGTAAAAACCGTTACACTTGAACTGAATTACAAAACAGAACAGAGTCACACATGCAGAAAACACACTATGGCTGCTTAACGGGAAAGGCGAGGTTGGGTGATACATTAAACAACGGCTTCAGATTAGCACAGATACCATTAAATAAACCCAATATGTAATAGACAAGACCTACTCTTTGCTCAGGGAACTGGACTCAACACCCTCTATTCACCGCACAAGAATATATCTGACTAGTAATAATCTTAAAACCTATGTTTTCATATCTCTCTCTTAGTGTGTCCAGTGGGTGTAAAGCGGCATCAACACAGCAGTGAAAAGCAGCTAAACCCCATTATAAAAATAAATTACTTTTAAAAACCCATGAAACAAGACAGAGAAAGAGAAAGAAATTCTTACACAATTCGTTCAGGGGCTGTGATGCAACCCGGTTTGACCATATCTAGACCCACAGCTGGATGAGACATAAGGGTGGACACTCTCGGGGCTGAGAGGCTTGGTGAGGTTTTGGGCGCAAATGCAGAGCCTTTAAAATAATACTGCCTGTTACCCATCCCATGGGTCCCAAATCTACAGGTTCAAGGGAATCTTCCTACATTGAAAACATGCATGAGAAACCCAGAAGGTGGTAGACCGTGTGATGGGGAAAGGTTTCTAAAACGCACCTCATTTCTCATCTCCTTGTGCTCGGGTTCTCCATTCCAGCCGCTTTACAAGCAATCTCCCTCCTTGGAGAATCAGCACCTTTAACCTCCTGTTCCGTACAGCTTGCAATTTGTCCTGAGGATGAACGGGAAGAGGGGTAGCCAATGAGAGACTAGCTCTAGGGGTTGGGACAGGCACAGGTCACTCTATTTTCCCATCAGGAAGAAGAATTAACCACAGGCTCAGCCTGCCGCCCGGAACAAGAATAGGGCCTGAGGCCATTCTGCGCATTTGCGGCCAGCTCCCAAAAAATCGAGTTGAAAAATGGAGCTCAGGGGCACTGCAATTCACACACCTGCAGAGTTATAAATGATAACTCTCGTCCACAAACATATTGAGGGAAGGCAAAAAAGAGGATTTGAAATCAAGGCAGAATTGCAGGAAAATGATTTCAGGAGGTAGATTCCAATCACTTTTAAAGCACATGAAAAGCGGCAAAACATCGACAATGATGCCCTTGGCAAAAAAGGGCATATCCTTTTTTTCCTGAATACATTCAGGAAAAAACGCATACGCCGTTTTTGCCCAACCAAGCGACCTGGAAAGGCAAATCAGCGCTACACAGCAGTCTCGCTTCCCATCGGTCAAAAGGGCCATGCTGAAAAAAGTGTTGAAACCAGAAATGCCGGACAGGCCATGGAGAAATGGGAGCCTTGCTACACTGATGGGCGGGATGTAAATTGCCAACAGACACTTTGGAGAAGTGTACGGTGTGTCCTGAAACATCGAAAAAACACACTTGGAGTGCATAGGGCACTTCCACTCATGGGCGTATAAATTGGGAAAACTAAAAATCAGCAAGACACAGGCACCCCAAAGTTTAGGGCTGCTCTGTTGACAAGAACCTCGACTTTATGACACCTTAAATATCCCAGGAAAAAGAAAAATGGATAAAGAAGTGGTGGTCCTTATGTACAATGGAATATCACTCAGCCATGAAATCAATGTCATAAGGCTGGTAGCAGCATGATGAGTGGATTTAGGTACGACGATTCTAAGAGAAATAAGTCACACAGAAAAAGACACTTATCATAAGCTATCACTTATAGAGGGAATGTAAAAACCGCTACACTTGAACTGAATTACAATCAGAACAGAGTCACACGTTTAGAAAACACACTATGGCTGCTTAACAGGAAAGGTGATGTGGGGTGATGCATAAAATAAGGGTTTCAAATTAGCTCAGATAACGTTCCATAAACCCAATATGTAATAGAACGACCTACTCCTTGCTCAGTGAACTGGTATCCACACCCCCTATTCAACGCACAAGAATATATCTGACTAGTAAGAATCTTAAAACCTATGTATTGATATCTCTCTGGAAGTGAGACAAGTGGGTGTAAAGCATCATAAACACAGCCGTGAAAAGCAGCTAAACGCCATTATAAAAATAAATTACTTTCGAAAACCCGTGAAACAAAGACACTGAGAGAGAGAGAAATTGTTACAAAATTCTTTCAGGGCTGTGATGCCACCTGGATTGACCATATCTAGACCCACAGCTGGATGAGACATAAGGCTGGACACTCTCGGGGCTGAGAGGCTTGGTGAGGTTGGGGTAGCAAACGCAGAGCCTTTAAAGTAATACTGCCTGTTACACATCCCATGGGTCCCAAATCTCCACGATCAAGGGCATCTTCCTACATCGAAAACATGCATGAGAAACCCAGAAGGTGGTAGACCGTGTGATCGGGAAAGGTTTCTAACACGCACCTCATTTCTCATCGCCTTGTGCTTCAGTTCGGCATTCCAGCCGCTTTACTAGCAATCTCCCTCCTTGGAGAATCAGCACCTTTAACCTCCTGTTCTGTACAGCTTGCAATTTGTCCTGAGGATGAACGGGAAGAGGGGGAGCCAATGAGAGACTATCTCTAGGTGTTGGGACATGCACAGGTCACTCTATTTTCCCATGAGGAAGAAGAATTAACCACAGGTTCAGCCTGCAGCCCGGAACCAGAAGAGGGCCTGAGGCAATCCTGCGCTTTTGTGGCCAGCTCCCAAAAAATCGAGTTGAAAAATGGAGCTCACGGGCACTGCAATTCAGAAACCTGCAGAGTTATAAATGATAACTCTTGTCCACAAATATATTGAGGGAAAGCAACAAACAGGATTTGAAAGCAAGGCAGAATTTCAGGAAACAGATTTCAGGAGATAGATTCGAGTTGCCTTTAAAGCACATGAAAAGCGGCAAAACGTCGACAATGATGCCCTTGGCCACAAAGGGCCTATGCGTTTTTTCCTGAATATATTCAGGAAAAAACACATACGCCCTTTTTGGCCAAAAAAGCAACCTGGAAAGGCAAATCAGCGCTACAAAGCAGTCTCGCTTCCCATCGGTCAAAAGGGCCATGGTGAAAAAAGTGTCAAAACCAGAAATGCAGGACAGGCCATGGAGAAATGGGAGCCTTGCTACGCTGATGGGCGGGATGTGAATTGCCAACAGCCACTCTGGAGAAGTGTACGGTGTGTCCTGAAATATCTAAAAAACACAGCTTAGAGCACATAGGGCACTTCCACTCATGGGCGTATAAACTGGGAAACAAAAAATCAGCAAGACACAGGCACCCCAAAGTTTCGGGCTGCTCTGTTGACAAGAAACTCCACTTCATGACACCTGAAATATCCCAGGAAACAGAAGAATGGATAAAGATGTGGTGTTCCTTATGTACAATGGAATATCACTCAGCCATGAAATCAATGTCATAAGTCTAGTAGCAGCATGATGAGTGGATTTAGGTACGAAGATTCTAAGTGAAATAAGTCACACAGAAAAAGACACTTATCATAAGCTATCACTTATAGAGGGAATGTAAAAACCGCTACACTTGAACTGAATTACAAAACAGAACAGAGTCACACGTTTAGAAAACACACTATGGCTGCTTAACGGGAAAGGTGAGGTGGGGTGATGCATAAAACAAGGGTTTCAAATTAGTTCAGATACCGTTCCATAAACCCAATACGTAACAGAAAGGCCTACTCCTTGCTCAGTGAAATGGACTCAACACCCCCTATTCACCGCACAAGAATATATCTGACTAGTAAGAATCTTAAAACCTATGTATTGATATCTCTCTGGAAGTGAGTCAAATGGGTGTAAAGCGGCATAAACACAGCCGTGAAAAGCAGCTAAACCCCATTATAAAAATAAATGAATTTTTAAAAACCGTGAAAAAAAAACCCCATGAATCAAAGACAGTGAAAGAGAGAGAAATTCTTACAAAATTCGTTCAGTGGCTGTGATGCAACCTGGACTGACCATATCTAGACCTACAGCTGGATGAGACATAAGGGTGGACACTCTTGCGGCTAAGAGTTTTGGTGAGGTTGGATGAGCAAACGCAGACCCTTTAAAGTAATACTGCGTGGCACCCATCCCATGGGTCCCAAATCTCCAGGTTCAAGGGCATCTTCCTACATCGAAAACATTCATGAGAAACCCAGACGACGGTACACCGTGTGATCGGGAAAGGTTTCTAAAACGCACCACATTTATCATCTCCTTATGCTCGGGTTCACCATTCCAGCAGCTTTACTAGCAATCTCCCTACTTGGAGAATCAGCACCTTTAACCTCCTGTTCCGTACAGGTTGCAATTTGTCCTTAGTATGAACGGAAAGAGGGGGAACCAATAAGAGACAAGCTCTAGGTTTTGGGAGAGGCACAGGTAACTCTATTTTCCCATCAGGAAGAAGAATTAACCACAGACTCAGCCTGCCGCCCGGAAGTAGAATAGGGCCTGAAGCTCCTGCGCTTTTGCGGCCAACTCCCAAAAAAGCGAGTTGAAAAATGGAGATCAGGGGCACTGCAATTAACAAACCTGCAGAGTTATCAAAGATAACTCTCGTCCACTAATATATTGAGGGAAGGCAACGAAGAGGATTTGAAAGCAAGGCAGAATTGCCGAAACAGACTTAAGGAGGTAGATTCGAATCTCCTATAAAGCACATGAAAAGCCGCAAAACCTCGACAATGATGCCCTTGGCCAAAAAGGGCCTATGCGTTTTTTCCTGAATATATTCAGGAAAAAACGCATAGGCCCTTTTTGGCCAACCAAGCAACCTGGAAAGGCAAATCAGCGCTACAAAGAAGTCTCGTTTCCCATCGATGAAAAGGGCCATGCTGAAAAAAGCGTCAAAACCAGAAATGCAGGACAGGCCATGGAGAAATGGGAGCCTTGATACGCTGATGGGCGGGATGTAAATTTCCAACAGCCACTCTGGAGAAGTGTACGGTGTGTCCTGAAACATCTAAAAAACACAGCTTAGAGAGCATAGGGCACTTTCACTCATGGCCGTATAAATTGGGAAAACTAAAAATCAGCAAGACACAGGCACACCAAAGTTTAGGGCTGCTCTCTTGACAAGAACCTCCTCTTCATTACACCTTAAATATCCCAGGAAATAGGAAAATGGATAACGATGTTGTGGTCCTTATGTAAAATGGAATATCACTCAGCCATGAAATCAATGTCATAAGGCTATTAGCAGCATGATGAGTGGATTTAGGTTCGACGATTCTAAGTGAAATAAGTCACACAGAAAAAGACACTTATCATAAGATATCACTTATAGAGGGAATATAAAAAGCGCTACACTTGAACTGAATTACAGAACAGAACATTGTCACACGTTTAGAAAACACACTATGGCTGCTTAACGGGAAAGCTGAGGCGGGGTGATGCATAAAACAAAGGTTTCAAATTAGCTCAGAAACGTTCCATAAACCCAATATGTAATAGACAAAACCTACACCTTTCTCAGTGAACTAGACTCAACAAACCCTATACACTGCACAAGAATATGTCTGACTAGTAAGAATCTTAAAACCTATGTATTGATATCTCTCTCTGGAAGTGAGTCAAGTGGGTGTAAAGCCACATAAACACAGCCGTGTAAAGCAGCTAAACCCCATTATAAAAATAAATTACTTTTAAAAACCCATGAAACAAAGACAGAGAAAGAGAGAGAAATTCTTACACAATTCGTTCAGGGGCTGTGATGCAACCCGGATTGACCATATCTAGACCCACAGCTGGATGATACATAAGGGTGGACACTCTTGGGCCTGAGAGGTTTGGTGAGGTTGGGGGAGCAAACGCAGAACATTTAAAGTAATACTGCCTGTTACCTATCGCATGGGTCCCAAATCTCCAGGTTCAAGGGCATCTTACTACATTGAAAACATGCATGAGTAACCCAGAAGGTGGTATACTGTATGATCGGGAAAGGTTTCTAAAACGCACCTCATTTCTCATCTCCTTGTGCTCGGGTTCGCCATTCCAGCCGCTTTACTAGCAATCTACTTCTTTAGAGAATCAGAACCTTTAACCTCCTGTTCCGTACAGGTTGCAATTTGTTCTGAGGATGAACGGGAAGAGGAGGAGCCAATGAGAATCTAGCTCTAGGTGTTGGGACAGGCACAGGTCACTCTATTTTCCCATCAGGAAGAAGAATTAACCACAGGCTCAGCCTGCCGCCCGGAACCAGAATAGGGCCTGAGGCTATCCTGCGCTTTTGTGGCCAGCTCCCAAAAAAGCGTGTTGAAAAATGGAGCTCAGGGGCACTGCAATTCACAAACCTGCAGAGTTATAAATGATAACTCTCGTCCAAAAATATACTTAGGGACAGCAAGGAAGAGGATATGAAAGCAAGGCAGAATTGCAGGAAACAGATTTCAGGAGGTAGATTCGAGTTGCCTTTAAAGCACATGAAAAGCGGCAAAACGTCGACAATGATGCCCTTGGCCACAAAGGGCCTATGCGTTTTTTCCTGAATATATTCAGGAAAAAACGCATACGCCCTTTTTGGCCAAAAAAGCAACCTGGAAAGGCAAATCAGCGCTACAAAGCACTCTCGCTTCCCATCGGTCAAAAGGGCCATGGTGAAAAAAGTGTGAAAACCAGAAATGCAGGACAGGCCATGGAGAAATGGGAGCCTTGCTACGCTGATGGGCGGGATGTGAATTGCCAACAGCCACTTTGGAGAAGTGTACGGTGTGTCCTGAAATATCGAAAAAACACAGCTTAGAGCACATAGGGCACTTCCACTCATGGGCGTATAAATTGGGAAACAAAAAATCAGCAAGACACAGGCACCCCAAAGTTTCGGGCTGCTCTGTTGACAAGAAACTCCACTTCATGACACCTGAAATATCCCAGGAAACAGAAGAATGGATAAAGATGTGGTGTTCCTTATGTACAATGGAATATCACTCAGCCATGAAATCAATGTCATAAGTCTAGTAGCAGCATGATGAGTGGATTTAGGTACGAAGATTCTAAGTGAAATAAGTCACACAGAAAAAGACACTTATCATAAGCTATCACTTATAGAGGGAATGTAAAAACCGCTACACTTGAACTGAATTACAAAACAGAACAGAGTCGCACGTTTAGAAAACACACTATGGCTGCTTAACGGGAAAGGTGAGGTGGGGTGATGCATAAAACAAGGGTTTTAAATTAGCTCAGATACCGTTCCATAAACCCAATACGTAACAGAAAGGCCTACTCCTTGCTCAGTGAAATGGACTCAACACCCCCTATTCACCGCACAAGAATATATCTGACTAGTAAGAATCTTAAAACCTATGTATTGATATCTCTCTGGAAGTGAGTCAAATGGGTGTAAAGCGGCATAAACACAGCCGTGAAAAGCAGCTAAACCCCATTATAAAAATAAATGAATTTTTAAAAACCGTGAAAAAAAAACCCCATGAATCAAAGACAGTGAAAGAGCGAGAAATTCTTACAAAATTCGTTCAGTGGCTGTGATGCAACCTGGATTGACCATATCTAGACCTACAGCTGGATGAGACTTAAGGGTGGACACTCTTGCGGCTAAGAGTTTTGGTGAGGTTGGATGAGCAAACGCAGACCCTTTAAAGTAATACTGCGTGGCACCCATCCCATGGGTCCCAAATCTCCAGGTTCAAGGGCATCTTCCTACATCGAAAACATGCATGAGAAACCCAGAAGATGGTACACCGTGTGATGGGGAAAGCTTTCTAAAACGCACCTCATTTGTCATCTCCTTGAGCTCGGGTTCGCAATTCCAGCCACTTTACTAGCAATCTCCCTACTTGGAGTATCAGCACCTTTAACCTCCTGTTCCGTACAGGTTGCAATTTGTCCTGAGGATGAACGGGAAGACGGGGAAGCAATGAGAGACTAGCTCTTGGTATTGGGACAGACACAGGTCACTCTATTTTCCCATCAGGAAGAAGAATTATCCACAGGCTCAGCCTGCCCCCCAGAACCAGAACAGGGCCTGAAGCCATCCTGCGCTTTTGCGGCCAGCTCCCAAAAAAGCAAGTTGTAAAATGGAGCTTCAGGGCACTGCAATTCACAAACCTGCAGAGTTATAAATGATAACTCTCGTCCACAAATATATTGAGGGAAGGCAAAGAAGAGGATTTGAAATCAAGGCAGAATTGCAGGAAACAGATTTCAGGAGGTAGATTCGAATCGCCTTTAAAGCACATGAAAAGCGGCAAAACGTTGACAATGATGCCCTTGGCCAAAAAGGGCGTATGCGTTTTTTCCTGAATATATTCAGGAAAAAACGCATACGCCCTTTTTGGCCAACCAAGCAACCTGGAAAGGCAAATCAGCGCTACAAAGAAATCTCGCTGCCCATCGGTCAAAAGGGCCATGCTGAGAAAAGTGTCAAAACCAGAAATGCAGAACAGGCCATGGAGAAATGGGAGCCTTGCTACGCTGATGGGCGGAATGTCAATTGCCAACAGCCACGCTGGAGAAGGGTACGGTGTGTCCTGAAACATCTAAAAAACACAGCTTAGAGCGCATAGGGCACTTCCACGCATGGGGGTATAAATTGGGAAAATTAAAAATCAGCAAGACACAAGCACACCAAAGTTTAGGGCTGCTCTGTTGCCAAGGACCTCCACTTCATTCCACCTTAAATATCCCAGGAAAGAGAAAAATGGATAAAGAAGTTGTGGTCCTTATGTACAATGGAATATCACTCAGCCATGAAATCAATGTCATAAGGCTAGTAGCAGCATGATGAGTGGATTTAGGTACGACGATTCTAAGTGAAATAAGTCACACAGAAAAGGACACTTCTCATAAGATATCACTTATACAAGGAAAGTAAAAACCATTACACTTGAACTGAATTCCAAAACAGAACAGAGTCACACATGCAGAAAACACACTATGGCTGCTTAACAGGAAAGGTGAGGTGGGGTGATACATAAAACAAGGGTTTCAAATTAGCTGAGATACCGTTCCATAAACCCAACATGTAATAGACAAGACCTACTCCTTGCTCAGAGAACTGGACTTAACACCCCCTATTCACCACACAAGGATATATCTGACTAGTAATAATCTTAAAACCTATGTATTGAAATCTCTCTGTTAGTGTGTCAAGTGGGCGTAAAGCGGCATAAACACAGCAGTGAAAAGCAGCTAAACCCCATTATAAAAATAAATTACTTTTAAAACCCCATGAAACAAAGACAGTGAAAGAGAGAGAAATTCTTACACAATTCGTTCAGGGGCTGTGATGGAACCTGGATTGACCATATCTAGACCCACAGCTGGATGAGACATAAGGGTGGACACTCTTGGGGCTGAGAGCTTTGGTGAGGTTGGGTGAGTAAACGCAGACCCTTTAAAGTAATACTGCGTGGTACCCATCCCATGGGTCCCAAATCTCCAGGTTCAAGGGCATCTTCCTACATCGAAAACATTCATGAGAAACCCAGATGACGGTACACCGTGTGATCGGGAAAGGTTTCTAAAACGCACCACATTTCTCATCTCCTTATGCTCGGGTTCACCATTGCAGCAGCTTTACTAGCAATCTCCCTACTTGGAGAATCAGCACCTTTAACCTCCTGTTCCGTACAGGTTGCAATTTGTCCTTAGGATGAACGGAAAGAGGGGGAACCAATAAGAGACAAGCTCTAGGTTTTGGGAGAGGCACAGGTAACTCTATTTTCCCATCAGGAAGAAGAATTAACCACAGGCTCAGCCTGCCCCCTGGAACGAGAACAGGGCCTGAAGCCATCCTGCGCTTTTACGGCCAGCTCCCAAAAAGCGAGTTGTAAAATGGAGCTTCAGGGCACTGCAATTCACAAACCTGCAGAGTTATCAATGATAACTCTCGTCCACTAATATATTGAGGGAAGGCAACGAAGAGGATTTGAAAGCAAGGCAGAATTGCCAAAACAGACTTAAGGAGTTAGATTCGAATCTCCTTTAAAGCACATGAAAAGCGGCAAAATCTCGACAATGATGCCCTTGGCCAAAAAGGGCCTATGCGTTTTTTCCTGAATATATTCAGGAAAAAACGCATAGGCCCTTTTTAGCCAACCAAGCAACCTGGAAAGGCAAATCAGCGCTACAAAGAAGTCTCGTTTCCCATCGATGAAAAGGGCCATGCTGAAAAAAGCGTCAAAACCAGAAATGCAGGACAGGCCATGGAGAAATGGGAGCCTTGCTACGCTGATGGGCGGGATGTGAATTGCCAACAGCCACTCTGGAGAAGTGTACGGTGTGTCCTGAAACATCTAAAAAACACAGCTTAGAGAGCATAGGGCACTTCCACTCATGGCCGTATAAATTGGGAAAACTAAAAATCAGCAAGACACAGGCACACCAAAATTTAGGGCTGCTCTCTTGACAAGAACCTCCTCTTCATTACACCTTAAATATCCCAGGAAATAGGAAAATGGATAACGATGTTGTGGTCCTTATGTAAAATGGAATATCACTCAGCCATGAAATCAATGTCATAAGGCTATTAGCAGCATGATGAGTGGATTTAGGTTCGACGATTCTAAGTGAAATAAGTCACACAGAAAAAGACACTTATCATAAGATATCACTTATAGAGGGAATGTAAAAACCGTTACATTTGAACTGAATTACAAAACAGAACAGAGTCACACATTTAGAAAACACACTATGGCTGCTTAACGGGAAAGGTGAGGTGGGGTGATGCATAAAACAAGGGTTTCATATTAGCTCAGTTACCGATCCATAAACCCAATATGTAATAGACAAGACCTACTCCTTGCTCAGTGAAGTGGACTCAACACCCCCTATTCAACGAAGAAGAATATATCTGACTAGTAAAAATCTTAAAACCTATGTATTGATATCTCTCTGTAAGTTAATCAATGGGTGTAAAGGGGCATAAACACAGCAGTGAAAATCAGGTAAACCCCATTATAAAAATAAATTACTTTAAATTTCCAAAAAACAAAGACAGTGATAGAGGGAGAAATTTTTACATAATTCGTTCCGGGGCTGTGATGCAAGCTGGTGTGACCATATCTAGACCCACAGCTGGATGAGAAATAAAGCTGGACACTCTTGGGGCTGAAGGTCTCTTTTCCTATTTACCAGATTGGGAATGTAGAAAGGCTGCCACCCTCTGGCCGTTACCTGCACAAGCAGCTTTAAAACCTGTGCTAATGGTCTCTTCATATGAACAAGTACTTCAGGGCTGTGAATGAAACGTGCCCTCAAAATGTCTTGAGGGAGTTAATGGCCAAAAATTTTCAAAATGTGACACTTACTTTAAGAAAACACTTTGAAGAACTAAGCTGTAATCACAGTTTGATAAATAAAAAGGGCATGCTTTAAAGCTCAATTTCAACAGATTATGGGACACATGCAAATTCAACCACAGATAGGTATCTGCTCACACCTGTTAGAATAACCATCAGCAAGAAAACTACAAACAATAAATATTGAAGGTGTTTTGGAGAATTGCATACCCTCAATTTTAAGTGGGACGTAACCTGGAAAGAGACACTAATGAGAACTGAATGGTGGTGCCTTTAAAACATACACACTGAGCTACCATATGATACAGCAAGCCCACTCCTTGGCCTATAACATAAGAAGATAGAACTGGAAAGACACAGGCAAGCAAATGTGCATTGCAGCAGTATTACAATAGCCAAGACATGGAGGCAACCAGAAAGTCCATCAAGAGGTGTGGCCAAAGAAGAACTGGTACACGTACAGATGGAATATTAGCCAGGGAAAAAAATGAAACAATGCCATTTGCAGCACCATGTATGATTCTTGAGGTAATCAGGCAAATTGTACTAAGTCAGAAAGCAAAAGACACATATCCTATAATATCACTTATAGGTCTTAGCTAAAAATTGATACCAATGAAGATATTTCCACAGAGAAATGCAATCACAGATTCATTAAACAAACTTATGGTTCACCAAATGGAAAGGTGTGAGGATTGGATACATTAGGATATTGGGGTTAAGATAGATATAGAAACACATGTGAAATATGTAATCACCAAAGACCTACGTAATACCAAGACAAGACTACTCAACATCGTGTCATAACCTACATGGGAAAATGATCCAAAGAAGAATAGATATATGTATATGTTTAAAAGAACCACATCTTGCACACCTAGAAGAAACAAAACATTTTAATTAAATTTGCTCTGACAAAAAATAAGAATTAAATTAAAAAAAGAACAAGAAGTAATGAGACATAAACTTAAGGGGCTATTTGCTGGCACATTGCATTCTAATTTACAACCAGAACATGACTTCCATTAAGGCTCTGTCATCACTAATAAAGCAGCTTTATAAGCAATGTTTAAGGTAGCTTAAAAGAAGTCTCACTAATTATTGATAGTAACAAGGAAACAAAGAAAAGTAAAAATCTCACTGCAAAAAGTATACATAGGGTAAGGATAGTAGATCAAACACTTATTAAACTTCTGTAAAGAATAAAAGACAACAGTCGTATGTTTTTTTAAAAAGAGAGGGCCCAAATAAATCTGAAATGAAAGAGATGATGTTACAACAGACACCACAGAAATACAAAGTATCCTAAGATACACACAGGGTAACTCAGGGCTCAGACTGGACAGAGCCCACTCTCCAGTCCCCTGTACATGACTTACAGGAGCCTCAGGAACTGAGGAGGGGGTCCCTGAAGAGAGGCTCAAGATAGAATATGGTAGGCATTAACATGACTGCATTCATCTTAAACATGCCTGAACTACATTCACACGAGATGATTTTGTCCTGTATGTACATCGGCACCTCTAGTTGGAACTGCAGATCTTTGGCTTCAACACCTCTACTGACAACATTAGCGTCACCTGCTGTGGACCGTCTCCTATAGGATTTCTAGAATCACAAAACATCGAAGCTTCACAGGACCCAGAGTCTGTGCAACTCCACACAGAGTCTCAGAGTCTCAACTCCACTCAGATACTCCACTCTTGGAGGGCACACACAAAGTAGTGTGCACATCAGGACCCAGGGGAAGGAGCAGTGACCCTGTAGGAGAATGACCAGAACTACCTGCTACTTTTAGAGGGTCTCCTGCAGAGGCAGGTGGTGGCTGTGGCTGTGGCTCACCGTGAGGACAACGACACTGGAAGCAGAAGATCTGGGAAATACTCCTTGGTGTGAGCCCTCCCAGAGTCCGCCATTAGCCCCACCAAGAGCAAGGTAGGCTCCAGGGCTGGGTCGCCTCAGGCCAAACAACCAACAGGCAGGGAACCCAGCCCCATGCATCAGCAGACAAGCGGATTAAACTTTTTATTAAAGTTTTATTTAATCCGTAGACAAGCGGATTAAAGCTCTGCCCACCAAAGCAACACCCAGCTCTACCCACCACCAGTCCTTCCCATCAGGAAGCTTGCACTAGCCTCTAAAATAGACTCATCCACCGGAGAGCAGACAGCAGAAGCAAGAAGAACTACAATTCTGCAGCCTGTGGAAGGAAAACCACATTCACAGAAAGATAGACAAAATGAAAAGGCAGAGGACTTTATACCAGATCAAGGAACAAGATAAAACCCCAGAAAAAAAACGAAATGAGGTGGAGATAGGGAACCTTCCAGAAAAATAATTCAGAATAATGATAGTGAAGTTGAGCCAAGGCCTTGGAAAAAAAAAGGAGGCAAAGATCGAGAAGATGCAAGAAATGTTTAACAAAGACCTAGAAGAATTAAAGAACAAACAAACAGAGGTGAACAATGTAATAACTGAAATGAAAAATACACTAGAAGGAATCAGTAGCAGAATAACTGTGGCAGAAGAACGGATAAGTGACCTGGAAGACAGAAAGGTGGAAATCACTGCCATGGAACAGAATAAAGAAAAAGAATGAAAATAAACGAAGACACCCCAAGAGTCCTCTGGGACAACATTAAATGCAACAACATTCGCATTATATGGGTCCCAGAAGGAGAAGAGAGAGAGAAAGGACCCGAGAATATATTTGAAGAGATTATGGTCAAAAACTTCCCTAGCATGGGAAAAGAAATAGCCACCCAAGTCCAGGAGCACAGAGTGTCCCAGGCAGGATAAACCAAAGGAGAAAAATGACAAGACACATAGTAATCAAATTGACAAAAACTAACGACAAAGAAAAATGATTGAAAGCAGCAAGGGAAAAATGACCAATAACATACAAGGGAACTCCCATAAGGATAACAACTGATTTCTCAGCAGAAAATCTACAAGCCAGAAGGAAGTGGCATGATAAATTTAAAGTGATGAAAGGGAAGAACCTACAACCAAGAGTACTCCACCCTGCAAAGAGCTCATTCAGATTTGATGGAGAAATCAAAAGCCTTACAGACAAGCAAAAGCTAAGAGAATTCAGCACCATGAAACCAGCTCTACACCAAATGCTAAAGGAACTTCTCTAAGTGGGAAACACAAGAGAAGAAAAGGACCCACCAAGACAAACCCATAACAATTAAGAAAATAGTAGTAGGAACATACATATCGATAATTACCTTAAACGTGAATGCACTAAATGTTCCAACCAAAAGACACAGGCTCGCGGAATGGATACAGAAACAAGACCCATATATATGCTGTCTACAAGAGATCCATTTCAGACCTAGGGACACATACAGACTCAAAGTGAGGCGATGGAAAAATATATTCTATGCAAATGAAAATCAAAAGAAAGCTGGGGTAGCAATACTCATATCAGATAAAATAGACTTTAAAATAAAGAATGTTACAAGAGACAAGGAAAGACACTACATAATGGTCAGGGGATCAATCCAAGAAGAAGATATAACAATTATAAATATATATGTACCCAAAATAGGAGCACCTCAATGTATAAGGCAACTGCTAACAGCTATAAAAGAGGAAATTGACAGTAACACAATAATAGCGGGGGACTTTAACAGCTCACTTACACCAGTGGAGATCAGCCAGACAGAAAATTAATAAGGAAACACAAGCTTTAAATGACACAATAGACCAGATAGAGTTAATTTGTATTTATAGGACATTCCATCCAAAAACAGCAGATTACACGTTCTTCTCAACTGCACACGGAACATTCTCCAGGATAGATCACATCTTGGGTCACAGATAAAGCCTCAGTAAATTTAAGAAAACTGAAATCATATCAAGCAGATGTTCCGACCACAATGCTATGAGATTAGAAATCAATTACACGGAAAAAACCGTAAAAAACACAAACACATGGAGGCTAAACAATACGTTACTAAATAACCAAGAGATCACTGAAGAAATCAAAGAGGAAATCAAAAACTACCTAGAGACAAACGACAACAAAAACACGATGATCCAAAACCTATGGGATGCAGCAAAAGGAGTTCTAAGAGGGAAGTTTATAGCAATACAAGCCTACCTCAAGAAACAAGAAAAATCTCAAATAAACAATCTAACCTTACACCTAGAGGAACTAGAGAAAGAAGAACAAAACCCAAAGTTAGTAGAAGGAAAGAAATCATAAAGATCAGAGCAGAAATAAATGAAATAGAAACAAAGAAAACGAAAGCAAAGATCAATAAAACTAAAAGCTGGTTCTTTGAGAAGATAAGCAAAAATGATCAACCTTTAGCCAGACTCAAGAAAAAGAGGTAGAGGATGCAAATCAACAAAATTGGAAGTGAAAAAGCAGAAGTTACAACAGACACCACAGGAATACAAAGGATCCTAAGAGACTACTACAGGCAACTCTAGGGCAATAAAATGGACAATCTGGAAGAAATGGACAAATTCTTAGAAAGGGATAACCTTCTAAGACTGAACCAGGAAGAAATAGAAAATATGAACAAACCTATCACAAGCAATGAAATTGAAACTGTGATTAAAAATCTTCCAACAAAGAAAAGCCCAGAACCAGATGGCATCACAGGTGAATTCTATCAAACATTTAGAGAAGAGCTAACACCCAACCTTCTCAAATTCTTCAAAACAATTGCAGGGGAAGGAACACTCCCAAACTCATTCTATGAGACCACCATCACCCTGATACCAAAATCAGACAGAGATACTACAAGGAAAGAAAATTATAGACCAATATCACTGATGAATATAGATGTAAAAATCCTCAACAAAATACTAGCAAACAGAATCGAACAACACATTAAAAGGATCATACACCATGATCAAGTGGGGTTTATCCCAGGGATGCAAGGATTCTTCAATATACACAAATCAATGTGATACACCATATTAACAAATTGTAGAATAAAACCATATGATCATCTCAATAGATGAAGGAAAAGATTTTGAGAAAATTCAACACTCATTTACGATAAAAACTCTGCAGAGTGTGGGCATAGAGGGAAACTACCTCAACATAATAAAGGCCATATATGACAAACCCACAGCAAACAGCATTCTCAATGGTGAAAAACTGAAAGCGTTTCCTCTAAGATCAGGAACAAGACGAGGATGTCCACTCTCACCACTGCTATTCAACATAGTTTTGGAAGTCCTAGCCATGGCAATCAGAGAAGAAAAAGAAATAAAAGGAATACAAAAAGGAAAAGAAGAAGTAAAATTGTCACTGTTTGCAGATGACATGATATCATAGATAGAGAATCCTAAAGATGCCACCAGAAAACCACTGGAGCTAATCAATGAATTTGGTAAAGTTGCAGGATACAAAATTAATGCACAGAAATTGCTTGCATTCCTCTACACTAACAATGAAAGATCAGAAAGAGAAATTAAGGAAACAATCCCATTACCACTGCAACAATAAGAATAAAATACCTAGGAATAAACCTACCTAAGGAAGTAAAAGACCTGTACTCAGAAAACTAAAAGACACTGATGAAAGAAATCAAAGATGATATAAACAGATGGAGACATATACCATGTTCTCGGATTACAAGAATCAATATTGTGAAAATGACTATACTACCCAAAGAAATCTACAGATTCAATGCAATCCCGATCAAAATACCTTTGGCATTTTCTACAGAACAAGAAAAAAAATCTTAAAATTTGTAGGGAGACACAAAAGACCCTGGATAGCCAAAGCAGTCTTGAGGGGGAAAAAAAAGAGCTGGAGGAATCAGATTTCCAGACTTCAGACTATATTACAAAGCTACAGTAAGCAAGATAATATGGTACTGACACAAAAACAGAAATATAGGTCAATAGAACAGGATAGAAAGCACAGAGATAAACCCACGTACCTATGGTTCACTAATCTATGACAAAGGAGGCAAGGGTATACAATGGAGAAAAGACAGTGTCTTCAGCAAGTGGTGCTGAGAAAACTGGACAGTTACATGTAAAAGAATGAAATTAGTACACTCCCTAACACCATACACAAAAATAAACTCAAAATGGATTAGAGACCTAAATATAAGACCAGCCACTATAAAACGCTTAGAGGAAAACATAAGCAGAACAGTCTATGACATAAATCACAGCAAGATCCTTTTTGACCCACCTCCTAGAGAAATGGAAATAAAAACAAAAATTAAAAAATGGGACCGAATGAAACATAAATTCTTTTGCACAGCAAAGGAAAACATAAGCAAGATGAAAAGACAACCATCAGAATGGGAGAAAATATTTTCAAATGAAGCAAATGGCAAAGGATTAATCTCCAAAAAGCAGCTCATGTAGCTCAATATCACAAAACAGAACAACCCAATCCAAAAATGGGCAGAAGACCTAAATAGACATTTCTCCAAAGAAGATATACAGGTTGCCAACAAACACATGAAAGGATGCTGAACATCACTAATCATTAGAGAAATGCAAATCAAAACTACAGTGAGGTATCACCTCACACCAGTCAGAATGGCCATCATCAAAAAATCTACCAAAAATAAATGCTGGAGAGGCATTTATTGGAGAAAAGGGAACCCTCTTGCACTGTTGGTGGGAATGTAAATTGATATAGCCACTAGGGAGAACGGTATGGGGGTTCCTTAAAAACTAAAAATAGAACTACCATACAACCCAGCAAACCCACTCCTGGACATTTACCCTGAGAAAACCATAATTCAAAAAGAGTCATGTACCACAATGTTCACTGTAGCTCTATTTACAATAGCCAGGACATGGAAGCAACCTAAGTGTCCATCAACAGATAAATGGATAAAGAAGATGTGGCACATATATATACAATGGAACATTATTCAGCCTTAAAAAGAAATGAAATTGAGTTATTTTTAGTGAGGTGGATGGATCTAGACTCTGTCCTACAGAGTGAAGTAAGTCAGAAAGAGAAAAACAAATACCGTATGCTAACACATATATATGGAATCTTAAAAAAAAACTTTATGAAGAACCTAGGGGCAGGAAAGGATTAAGGACACAGACGTAGAGAAAGGACTTGAGGACATGGGGAGAGGGAAGGGTAAGCTGGGACAAAGTGAGAGAGTGGTATGGACATATATACACTACCAAATGTAAAATTGATAGCTACTGGGAAGCAACCACGTAGCACAGGGAGATCAGCTCTGTGCTTTGTGACCACCTAAAAGGGTGGGATAAGGGAGTGAGAGGGAGGTGCAAGAGGGAGGGGATATGGTGTTATATGTATACGCACAGCCAATTCCCTTTTTTATACAGCAGAAACTAACACACAATTGTAAAGCAATTATACTCCAATAAAGATGTAAAAGAAAAAAAAAGCCCAGAGATAAACCTACACACCTATGGCCCACTAATCTATGACAAAGGAGGCAAGGGTATACAAAGGAGAAAAGAAAGTCTCTTCAATAAGTGGTGCTGGGGAAAATGGACAGTTACATGTAAAAGAATGAAATTAGAACACTCCCAAACACCATACACAAAAAATAAACTCAAAATGGATTAGAGACCGAAATGTCAGACCGGACACTATAAAACTCTTAGAGGAAAACATAGGAAGAATACTCTTTGACATAAATCACAGCAAGATCTTTTTTGATCCACCTCCTAGAGTAATGGAATAAAAAAAAATAAACATATGGGAGCAAATGAAACCTAAAAGCTTTTGCAAAGCAAAGGAAACTACAAACAAGACGAAAAGACAACCCTCACAATGGGAGAAAATATTTGCAAACGAATCAATGGACAAAGGAGTAATCTCCAATGTATATAAACAGCTCATGCAGCTCAACAGTAAAAAAACAAACAACCCAATCCAAAAAGGGGCAGATGACATAAATAGACATTTATCCCAAGAAGACATACAGATGACCAAGAAGCACATGAAAAGCTGCTCAACATCACTAATTATTAGAGAAATATTAACCAAAACTACAATGAGGTATCACCTCACACGAGTTAGAATGGGCATCATCAGAAAATCTACAAGCAACAAATGCTGGAGAGGGTGTGGAGAAAAGGGAACCCTCTTACACTATTTGTGGGAATGTAAATTGATACAGTCACTATGGAGAACAGCATGGAGGTTCCTTAAAATACTAAAAATAGAATTACCATATGACCCAGCAATCCCACTACTGGCCATATACCCAGAGAAAACCATAATTCAAAAAGACATATTCACCACAATATTCATTGCAGCACTATTTACAATAGCCAGGTCATGGAAGCAACCTAAATGCCCATAGACAGACGAACAGAAAAGATGTGCTACATATATAAAATGGAATATTACTCAGCCATAAAAAGGAATGAAATTGGGTCATTTGTAGAGACGTGGATAGATCTAGAGACTGTCATACAGAGTGAAGTAAGTCAGAAAGAGAAAAACAAATATCGTATATTAACGCATACATGTGGAACCTAGAAAAATGGTAAAGATGAACCGGTTTGCAAGGCAGAAATAGAGACACAGATGTAGAGAACAAATGTATGGACACCAAGGGGGGAAAGTGGCAGGGTGGTGGTGGTGGGATGAATTGCGAGCCTGGGATTGACATATATACACTTATAAGTATAAAATAGGTAACCAATAAGAGCCTGTTGTATAAAAAAATGAATAAAATAAATTCAAAAATTAAAAAATAAATAATACTTTAAAAAATAAAACAGAAAAAAAAGTTCTGTCCTTCCCATAGATGTATTTATATGAATGAATTATTTCCATGCTTATATGCATAAATACAAAAAGAGGAATAAAACTTACCTTGAACCAAAAAAGAAAAAAAAAAAAAACAGAACCCACTGGTCATACAGAGGAAAACCCTATCAGGGCACTTGCTCCAGTGGTAAACAATTCTGAAGTTGGTCACAGGTGGGGAATCATCTCCCATGCAGCCAGCAGCCCCCACACGAGGAGCGTCCTCATTGCAAAGCTGGGGGACCGTGAGGAGGCGTCTCTGAGTAAACGTGAGCTGAGCCCCAGGCCAGCTGCTGCTGAACTTTTCCCACCCTTCCCAGGTAAAACACCTGAATGTGTGCAAAGACTTTAAAAACTAGAGGAAGGGGCTTGGAGTCACACCAGCGACAGCACGCAGGCCGACTTGGTGCCTGCAGGCCAGCCAGGATGGTCCTGGCCCCGGGCGCTCGTCTGGAAGCTTTCCATTTCCCTGCCTGAGGTACCCCTCCTGTCCCGGCCCCCACTGCTTTTTTCCTTCCTCACCTCTGCCCGGGGAGAAATTCCAGCAGCAAGTATGGGTGACACATCCTCTTCTTTAGCAGGTGGCAGCCCGGCAACTCCTGCAGAAAGTCCAGCAGAGCCCCAGTCACACCGGGCCACTCATAGAGCCGTGGGCCCTACTCCTTCCCACCAGCCCAACCCCGAGACTGCTGATGGGGCAGAGAATATGGCGTCAGGCACAGCTGCAGAGGCTTTTGCTGCCTGGAGGGGTGTTTATATTGACCTCAACCTAGGCACACCTGGGAAGGGCTGGCCGGCCGGGTCAGGCTGCCCAGGTCAGCCAATCCTCGCCCCTCAGGGGCTCAGAGTTGAAGAAAATGGGCCTTGCTGCACCGGCCAGATCCAAGGAACAGGTGTAGGGTCCCCAGAGTCAGGATAGATAAGGGGCGGCAGCCCTGGCTTGTTTTCTAATCATTTTATCTGGTCCATGAGTGGGAGACAACTTCAAGAAGACCCTCTGCTAATGAGAGGAACCCAGGAGTCAGGGAGAGGAGGGGTGGTGGGTGGAGACAGAGGCCTGGTGCCCCGGCTGCAGTGGAAGCCCCTGGAAGACCAGGCAGAGGGAGGCCGCACAGAGTGAAGCCTAGGGTCACAGACCTGTTGGAGCTGCTGTTTGTTAGTTCAAGCTCTGCTCTGAGGTGCTCTGTGTCAGCTCTGAGTGACAGGTATGCTGGGGGTGCTCTGCAATGAGGGCTATGTGCACGGTTCCTGTGTGCCCAGCCCTGCCGGGGTACCTATCCACGGGAGCTCCATATCCAGGGAGGGGCCTGCGACGAGAGCCCCGTGGGCTGCTGCGTACCTGCCCAGGTGAGCTCCATATCCTGGGAGCGGCCTAACCACCAGAGCCCCGTGGGCTGCTGGGTACCTGCCCAGGTGAGCTCCATATCCTGGGAGGGGCCTGACCACAAGAGCCCCGTGGGCTGCTGGGGACCTGGTAGAGGACGCCAGGACAGTCAGTGAAGCCACAGAGGATATACATCTAGTAGTTCCTAATTCCTACACCCTGCTGGTCATTCTACCATCCACCAGGACATGGCATTCTGTATTAGACTTTAATGATGCCTTCTTCTGTATTGCATTAGTCCCAGAGTCACAAGAAATTTTGGCTGTGAGTGGCAGGACTCAACATACAACAAAAACAATACTGCTGGGCCGTCCTGCCCCAGGGGTTCAAAAATTCCCACACCATCTTTGGGGAAACGTTAGCTAAAGACCTAAAAGATCTACCTCTGGAGAAGGGAACCCTCCTTCAATATGCAGATGACATTCTGATCACCAGCCCGACTAAGGAGGCCTCTGAACTACCTAGCCAATAAAAGATAGAAGGTGTCCAAGGAAAAGGCTCAAATATCACAAACTAAGGTGGCCTTCCTGGGCTTCATTCGCACAGAAGGTCGGAGAAGCCCACCCCAGGAAAGGGAAGAAGCCATTTGCAGCCTCAGCCTTCCTGAAACTAGAAGACAGCTTAGGGGTTCCTGGGGAGACCGGGGTTTGCTGCATCTGGATCCCTAACTACAGTCTAATAGCTGGGCCTCTATATGAAACACTGAAAGGAAAAGATGATGATCCTTTTGAATAGAATCCAGAAGCGGCCTTTCAAGATTGGAAAGAGCAGTCAATTCAGACCCTGGCCCTGGACCTCCCTAAGTTAGCTAAACCCTTTGACCTTTACATTCCTGGTCCAAGGCGAATCGCCCTTGGAGTATTAGTGCAAAAACTGGGACCACTTGAAGTGGAACAATGCAAGAATGCCCTCCAGGCATTGGCCAGTCACCCCATCCGACCAGAATACTGGGGGTATCTAAAAACCTGGAAATCAGCAGCCCGCAAGGCCAGCTCCCTCCTAAGGGAAAAGGACGCCACTTGGTGATCCTAACCACCCACCATGCCCTGAAGTTGCAGGGATTGCTCCGTGGGCACAATGACCTCGAGTGAGGAGGCCCTCCAACACCAACCTCCAGAGAGACAACCTGGGGCAATGGGCCCCCATGACGACTCGTGTGACCATCACTTGACCTGGAGCTTCTCTCAGAAAACAACAAGAGTGTGCCCCAAAAGAGCAGACTATTGCTTACAGGACTTACTGCACCCAGAGCGGAGCTAATAAACTTGGCAGGGGAACCATAAATAACGCTGCTACCATAGAAAAGCCTACAGACACTGCGGTGACGGCGGCCAGTGAGACCGGCTGTACTCCTGGCTACTTCAAAAGGCCGTTGACTGAGTGGCCGTCATGGTCCTGGATCACCACCGGCCCTGGACTGTCTGGGAGTTGAGCAAGCAGGGCTCTGACACCTGGTGCTGTTTGTACGTTAATTCAGTGGCCTAACTGAAGAAAGTGCAGACTACTGGTCAGAGCATCTAGGCTGGCAGAAACCGTCAGCCTAAGGGGGCCGAACCAATGTGGAGCAGGGTAAAACCGCCCACCCCCCCAGCGTCTCTGCACATCTCTTTTCTGGACCCTTAAAGGTCATTAGAATCTATAAAACTTCCAATGCTGGTGCTCAGGCAGACGAGCAGTGAGGGAGGAGGCCTGCGGACAATCAACCTCACCTGGAGGCTGCTGGGGACAAGTCCTGCCCCTCCCCCCGGGTATGAGGACACCCAACTCAGCATGAAGCATTTACAGAAGACGTGTCTGCACCCTCAGCGCCCCAAGAATGAGGAATGGGACAAAAGGCAGAGGAGGGCTTTGTCACTGGCAAAGCCCATTAAAAATTCCTGGGAGATAAAAATAGAATCTGGGCAATAAAATAAAGTCTAACCATTTTTTCCTTTGTGCTTTGTCTAATTTCACTTGCTCCTAGGTTTCCACAGGCAGAGGTCCCACACCCGACACTTCAGACCCGATTTCCTAGTGCAAAATGGCTGGGCCGACACCTCAGCTCGTGGGGCCCTGTGCAGACTCTGCGACATAGAGCCTGAGCTCCAGCCAACCCGGCCCTCGAGAGCTCCGCCCCCTCCCTCCCGCTGATGCTGACAGGATCCCTACACAGCAGCCCGGCCCACAACCCGCAGGGGAGCACACACTCTCACCTCTCCATTCTCTGATCAAAATATAAAGTTTTCCTTTGCTTCTGAACCAAAGTCAGTCTCGATCTGTTGGCTCCAATGACACTGGGCAGGGAGACCCTTGTTGGGGCCCACTCTGCAGGATCAGTAACACAATTTGAGAACATTGTAACTTCAATGAACAGATGTGTGAGCCAAACTGTAATTAACATAGAGCAGTGTATAAGGCTCGTGTAAAATAAGATGTTTCTAACACTTCCATTTGATATTTCCATCACTTTATTATAAGCAAGTTCAGTGGAGGGGTTTGTCTTATTTGTCAGGTCAACAGTAGAGAAATGCAGTGATTTCTTTCCAAGGATGTACATCTAATAATCTTGGTTGAAGTTTCAACCTTGTTTTGAATGATTTTCCATTGAAAATGATACCTCTCTTTCAGCTCCTAGATTTCTGAGAAGTATAAAATCTTATATTTTTTATTACCAAAGGGGAAAGGTGGGAGGAGGGATAAATTAACAGTTTCAGATTAACATATACACACTGCTATGTATAAAATATATCATCAACAAGGAACTACTGTATAGCACAGGGAACTATACTCAATATTTTGTAATGACCCCTAAGGGGAAATAATCTGAAAAACAATAGATATCTATATCGACATCATCTATCAACTACAGATAAAATGGAAACTAAAGGAGGCCAATGGTGAGCGTTTCTGAACCTGAAGACTTCAATCATCTAAAGTTCGGACTCTGCCTACGGCCCAAGTCCCTTAATGAACACACATGTACCAGTAGCTTAAAAATTCCCCAGATTGGAGTTCGGGGAGACACTGATTTGGAAAAATCCCTTGTGCTCTCCTTCATACACGGGACCTTTCCTACAGCTAAAACATGCCTGTGACACCCAGAAGATGGAACACGGTTGGATCAGGAAGATTTTGGAAAAGGCACCAAAACTCCTAATTTCCTGGTTGTTGGGTTCACGCCTCCAGCCTTTTTCCTTAAAATCTCCCCACGTGAGGATGTCAGCACCTTCAACATCCAGTTGCACAGAAATTGGAATTTGTCCAAAGGAAGAAGGGGAAGGAGGAGAAACAAGGAGAGCCAAGCCCTAGATGTTCGGAGAGGCACATGTCACTCTACTTTCCAGTAAGGAAGAAGAATTAAGCAAAGGCTTAGCCTGCCACCGGGAACCAGAGTAGGGCCAGAAGCAAACCAGCGGTTCTGCGGAAAGCTCCCAAAAAAGCGAGTTGAAAAATGGAGCTCAGGGGCACTGCAATTCACAAACCTGCAGAGTTATAAATGATAACTCTCGTCCACAAATATATTGAGGGAAGGCAACGAAGAGGATTTGAAATCAAGGCAGAATTGCAGGAAACAGATTTCAGGAGTTAGATTCGAATCGCCCCTAAAGCACATGAAAAGCAGCAAAACGTCGACAATGATGCACTTGGACAAAAAGAGCATATGCGTTTTTTTCTGAATGAATTCAGGAAAAAACCCATAGGCCCTTTTTGGCAAACCAAGCAAGCCGAAAATGCAATTCAGCACTACAAAGAAGTCTGACTTCCCTTTGGTCAAAATGGCCTTTCTAAAAAAGTGTAAAAACAAGAAATGCAGAGAGGACAGGGAGGAAAGGGAGCCTTGTTACACTGATGGGTGGGATGTAAATTGGCAATGACGACTCTGGAGAAGGGTATGGTGTTTCCTAAAACATCTAAAAAACACAGCTAGAGAGAAAGGGGCACATCCACTCATGGGCGTATAAATTGGGAAAACTAAAAATCAGCAAGACACAGGCACCCCAAACTTTAAGCTGCTCTGTTGACAAGAACCTCCACTTAATTCCACCATAAATATCCCAGGAAAGAGAAAAATGGATAAAGAAGTTGTGGTCCATATGTAAAATGTAATATCACTCGGGCGTGAAATCAATATCATAAGGATAGTAGCAGCATGATGAGTGGATTTAGGTACGACGATTCTAAGTGAAATAAGTCACACAGAAAAAGACACTTATCATAAGATATCACTAACAGAGGGAATGTAAAAACTGCTACACTTGAACGGAATTACAAAACAGAACAGAGTCACACATTTAGAAAACACACTATGGTTGCTTAACGGGAAAGGTGAGGTGGGGTGATGCATAAAACAAGGATTTCAAATTAGCTCAGATAACGTTCCATAAACCCAATATGTTATAGACAAGACCTACTCCTTGCTCAGAGAACTGGACTCAACACCCCCTATTCACCGCACAAGAATATATCTGACTAGTAAGAATCTTAAAACCTATGTATTGATATATCTATGGAAGTGAGTCAAGTGGGTGTAAAGCAGCATAAACACAGCAGTGAAAAGCAGCTAAACCCCATTATAAAAATAAATTACTTTTAAAAACCCATGAAACAAAGACAGTGAAAGAGAGAGAAATTCTTACACAATTCATGCAGAGGCTGTAATGCAACCTGGATTGACCATATCTAGACCCACAGTTGGATGAGACATAAGGGTGGACACTCTCGGGGCTGAGAGGTTTGGTGGGGTTGGGGGAGCAAACGCAGACCGTTTAAAGTAACACTGCCTGTTGCCCATCCCATGGGTCCCAAATCTCCAGGTTCAAGGGCATCTTCCTACATCGAAAACATGCATCAGAAACCCAGAAGGTGGTACACCGTGTGACCGGGAAAGGTTTCTAAAACGCACCTCATTTCTCATCTCCTTGTGCTCAGGTTCGCCATTCCACCCGCTTTACTAGCAATCTCCCTCCTTGGAGAATCAGCACCTTTAACCCTCCTGTTCCATACAGCTAGCAATTTGTCCTGAGAATGAACGGGAAGAGGGGGAGCCAATGAGACACAAGCTCTAGGTGTTGGGACAGGCACAGGTCACTCTATTTTCCCATCAAAAAGAAGAATTAACCACAGGCTCGGCCTGCCGCCCGGAATCAGAATAGGGCCTGAGGCCATCCTGTGCTTTTGCGGCCAGCTCCCAAAAAAGCGAGTTGAAAAATGGAGCTCAGGGGCACTGCAATTCAAAAACCTGCAGAGTTATAAATGATAATTCTCGTCCACAAATATATTGAGGGAAGGCAACTAAGAGGATTTGAAATCAAGGCAGAATTGCAGGAAACAGATTTCAGGAGGTAGATTCGAATCGCGTTTAAAGCACATTAAAAGCGGCAAAATTTTGACAATGATGCCCTTGGCCAAAAAGGGCGTATTCGTTTTTTCCTGAATATATTCAGGAAAAAACGCATACGCCCTTTTTGGCCAACCAAGCAACCTGGAAAGGCAAATCAGCGCTACAAAGAAGTCTCGCTTCCCATCGGTCAAAAGGGCCATGCTGAAAAAAGTGTCAAAACCAGAAATGCAGGACAGGCCATGGAGAAATGGGAGCCTTGCTACGCTGATGGGTGGGATGTAAATTGCCAACAGCCACTCTGGAGAAGTGTACGGTGTGTTCTGAAATATCGAAAAAACACAGCTTAGAGCGCATAGGCCAATGACACTCATGGGCGTATAAATTGGGAAAATTAAAAATCAGCAAGACACAGGCACCCCAAAGTTTAGGGCTGCTCTGTTGACAAGAACCTCCACTTCATGACACCTTAAATATCCCAGGAAAGAGAAAAATGGATAAAGAATTGGTGGTCCTTATGTACAATGGAATATCACTCAGCCATGAAATCAATGTCATAAGGCTAGTAGCAGCATGATGAGTGGATTTAGGTATGACGATTCTAAGTGAAATAAGTCACACAGAAAAAGACACTTATCATAAGCTATCACTTATACAGGGAATGTAAAAACCGCTACACTTGAACTGAATTACAAAAAAGAACAAAGTCACACATTTAGAAAACACACTATGGTTGCTTAACGGGAAAGGTAAGGTGGGGTGATGCATAAAACAAGGGTTTCAAATTAGCTCAGATACCGTTCAATAAACCCAATAAGTAACAGAAAGACCTAGTCCTTGCTCAGTAAACTGGACTCAACATCCCCTATTCACTGCACAAGAATATATCTCACTAGTAAGAATGTTAAAACCTATGTATTGATATCTCTCTGGAAGTGAGTCAAGTTGGTGTAAAGTGGCATAAACACAGCCGTGCAAAGCAGCTAAACCCCATTATAAAAATAAATTACTTTTAAAAACCCGTGAAACAGAGACAGTGAAAGAAAGAAATTCTTAAAAAATTCGTTCAGGGGCTGTGATGCAACCTCGATTGACCATATCTAGACACACAGCTGGATGAGACATAAGGGTGGACACTCTCAGGGCTGAGAGGTTTGGTGAGGTTGGGGGAGCAAACGCAGACCCTTTAAAGTAATACTGCCTGTTACCCAACCCATGGGTCCCAAATCTCCAGGTTCAAGGGCATCTTCCTACATCGAAAACATGCATGAGAATCCCAGAAAGTGGTAGACAGTGAGACCGGGAAAGGTTTCTAAAACGCACCTCATTTCTCATCTCCTTGTGCTCGGGTTCGCCATTCCAGCCGTTTACTAGCAATCTCCCTCCTTGGAGTATCAGCACCTTTAACCTCCTGTTCCGTACAGCTTGGAATTTGTCCTGAGGATGAACGGGAAGAGGGGGAGCCGATGAGAGACTAGCTCTAGGTGTTGGGACGGGCACAGGTCACTCTATTTTCCCATCAGGAAGAAGAATTAACCACAGGCTCAGCCTGCCGCCCGGAACCAGAATAGGGCCTGAAGCCATCTTGCACTTTTGCGGCCAGCTCCCAAAAAAGCGAGTTGAAAAATGGATCTCAGGGGCACTTCATTTCACAAACCTGCAGAGCTATAAATGATAACTCTCGTCCACAAATATATTGAGGGAAGGCAACAAAGAGGATTTGAAAGCAAGGCAGAATGCTGGAAACAGATTTCAGGAGGTAGATTCGAATCACCTTTTAAGCACATGAAAAGCAGGAAAACGTCAACAATGATGCCCTTGGCCAAAAAGGGCGTATGCGTTTTTTCCTGAATATATTCCGGAAAAAATGCATACGCCATTTTTGGCCAACCAAGCAACCTGGAAAGGCAAATCAGCGCTACAAAGAAGTCTCGCTTCCCATCGGTCAAAAGGGCCATGCTGAAAAAAGTGTCAAAACCAGAAATGCAGGACAGGCCATGGAGAAATGGCAGCCTTGCTACGCTGATGGGCGGGATGTACATTGCCAACAGCCAATCTGGAGAAGTGTACGGTGTGTCCTGAAACATCGAAAAAACACAGCTTAGAGTGCATAGGGCACTTCCACTCACGGGCGTATATATTGGGAAAACTAAAAATCAGCAAGACACAAGCACCCCGAAGTTTAGGGCTGCTCTGTTGATAAGAACCTCCACTTCATGACACCTTAAATATCTCAGGAAAGAGAAAAATGGATAAAGAAGTGGGGGTCCTTATGTACAATGGAATATCACTCAGCCATGAAATCAATGTCATAAGGCTAGTAGCAGCATGATGAGTGGATTTAGGTACGATGATTCTAAGTGAAATAAGTCACACAGAAAAAGACACTTATCATAAGCTATCACTTATAGAGGGAATGTAAAAACCGCTACATTTGAACTGAATTACCTAACAGAACAGAGTCACACGTTTAGAAAACACACTATGGCTGATTAACGGGAAAGGTGAGGTGGGGTGATGCATAAAACAAGGGTTTCAAATTAGCTCAGATACCGTTCCATGAACCCAATATGTAATAGACAAGACCTACTCCTTGCTCAGAAAACTGAACTCAACACCCCCTATTTACCGCACAACAATATATCTGACTAGTAATAATCTTAAAACCTATGTATTGATATCTCACTGTTAGTGTGTCAAGTGGGTGTAAAGCAGCATAAACACAGCCGTGAAAAGCAGCTAAACACCAGTATAAAAATAAATTACTTTTAAAAACCCATGAAACAAAGACAGTGAAAGAGAGAGAAATTCTTACACAATTTGATCAGCGGCTGTGATGCAACCTGGATTGACTATATCTAGACCCATAGCTGGATGAGAAATAAGGGTGGACAGTCTTGGGGCTGAGAGGTTTGGTGAGGTTGGGTGAGCAAACGCAGACCCTAACACGTACCCTAATCCTAACCCGTACACTAAACCGAGCCCTAACACTAACACTAACCCTAACCCTAACCCTAACCCTAACCACTACCCTAACCCTAACACGTACCCTAATCCTAAACCGTACCCTAAACCGGGCCGAAACCCTAACACTAACCCAAACCCTAACCCTAACCCATACCCTTGGCAGTACCCGAAGCCCTCCCCGGACCCGTACCCTAAGCCGTACCCTAACCCTAACCCTAAACCTAACCCTAACCCTAGGCTACCCTTGACTGCTTCTGCCTCCAATAGATTTCCTAAGCACTAGTGTTTTAAGGAACAGCATAAAAATAGAATCCTAATGTGATTTCTTTATAAAGTGTGTGTACCTTATCTTATCCTAGTGTCTAAACTCTTCTCCATGGCTGGACCCCCAAATAATATTCCTTTACGTGCTAAGGTGTATCTAGAGAGTTGGATAGGTTTAATCACTACCTTAACCCTAACACGTACACTAACCGTAACCACTACCCTAACCCTAACACGTACCCTAATCCTAACCCGTACCCTAAACCGAGCCCTAACCCTAACACTAACCCTAACCCTAACCCTAACCCATACCCTACGCCGTACCTGAAGCCCTCCCCGAACCCTTACCCTAAGCCATACCCTAACCCTAACCCTAAGCCTAACCCTAAACCTAGGCTACCCTTGACTGCTTCTGACTCCAATAGATTTCCTAAGCACTAGTGTTTTAAGGAACAGTTTAAAAAGAGAATCCTAATGTGATTTCTTTATAATGTGTGTGTTCCTTATCTTATCCTAGTGTCTACACTCTTCTCCATGGCTGGACCTCCAAATAATATTCCTTTACGTGCGAAGGGGTATCTAGAGTGTGGGATAGGTTTAATAACTACCCTAACCGTAACACGTACCATAACCCTAACCCCTACCCTAACCCTAACACGTACCTTAATCCTAACCAATACCCTAAACAGAGCCCTAACCCTAACACTAACCCTAACCCTAACCCATACCCTACGCCGTACCCGAAGCTCTCCCCGAACCCGTACCCTAAGCCGTACCCTAGGCCTAACCCTAAGGATAACCCTAACCCTAGACTACCCTTGACTGCTTCTGCCTCCAATAGTGTTTTAAGGAACAACTTAAAAAGAAAATACTAATGTGATTTCTTTATAATGGGTGTGTTCCTTATCTTATCCTAGTGTCTACACTCTTCTCCATGGCTGGACTCACAAATAATATTCCTTTACGTGCTAATGTGTATCTAGAGAGTTGGATAGTTTTAATAACTACCCTAACTCTAACGCGTACCCTAACCCTAACCCCTACCCTAACCCTAACACGTACCCTAAACCGAGACCTAACCCTAACATTAACCCTAACCCTAGGACTAACCCATACCCGACGCCGTAACCGAACCCCTCCCCGAACGCGTACCCTAAGCCGTACCATAACCCTAACCCTAAGCCTAACCTTAACCCTAACCCTAACCCTAACCCTAACCCTAACCCTAACCCTAACCCATACCCTACGCCATACCCGAAGCCCTCCCCGAACCCGTACCCTAAGCCGTACCCTAAACCTAACCCTAAGCCTAACCCTAACCCTAGGCTACCCTTGACTGCTTCTGCCTCCAATAGATTTCCTAAGCACTAGTGTTTTAAGGAACAGCATAAAAATAGAATCCTAATGTGATTTCTTTATAAAGTGTGTGTACCTTATCTTATCCTAGTGTCTAAACTTTTCTCCATGGCTGGACCCCCAAATAATATTCCTTTACGTGCTAAGGGGTATCTAGAGAGTGGGATAGGTTTAATCACTACCTTAACCCTAACACGTACACTAACCCTAACCACTACCCTAACCCTAACACGTACCCTAATCCTAACCCGTACCCTAAGCCGTACCCTAAGCCTAACCCTAAGCCTAACCCTAACCCTAGGCTACCCTTGACTGCTTCTGCCTCCAATAGATTTCCTAAGCACTAGTGTTTTAAGGAACAGCTTAAAAAGAGAATCCTAATGTGATTTCTTTATAATGGGTGTGTTCCTTATCTTATCCTAGTGTCTAAACTCTTCTCCATGGCTGGACCTCCAAATAATATTCCTTTACGTGCTAAGGGGTATCCAGAGAGTGGGATAGGTTTAATAACTACCCTAACGCTAACGCGTACCCTAACCCTAACACCTACCCTAACCCTAACGCGTACCCTAACCCTAACCCCTAACCTAACCCTAACACGTACCCTAATCCTAACCCATACCCTAAATCGAGCCCTAACCCTAACACTAACCCTAATCCTAACCCATACCCTACGCCGTACCCGAACCCCTCCCTGAACCCGTACCCTAAGCCGTACCCTAAGCCTAACCCTAAGCCTAACCCTAACCCTAGGCTACCCTTGACTGCTTCTGCCTCCAATAGGTTTCCTAAGCACTAGTGTTTTAAGGAACAGCTTAAAAAGAGAATCCTAATGTGATTTCTTTATAATGGGTGTTTTCCTTATCTTATCCTAGTATCTAAACTCTTCTCCATGGCTGGACCCCCAAATAATATTACTTTACGTGCTAAGGGGTATCTAGAGAGTGGGATAGGTTTAATCACTCCCCTAACCCTAACGCATACCCTAACCCTAACCCCTACCCTAACCCTAACATGTACCCTAATCCTAACCAATACCCTAAACCGAGCCCTAACCCTAAAACTAACCCTAATCCTAACCCTAACCCATACCCTACGCCGTACCCGAAGCCCTCCCCGAACCCGTACCCTAAGCCGTACCCTAGGCCTAACCCTAAGGATAACCCTAACCCTAGGCTACCCTTGACTGCTTCTGCCTCCAATAGATTTCCTAAGCACTAGTGTTTTAAGGAACAGCTTTAAAAAGATTCCTAATGTGATTTCTTTATAATGTGTGTGTTCCTTATATTATCTTAGTGTCTAAACTCTTCTCCATGGCTGGACCCCCAAATAATATTCCTTTACTTGCTAAGGGGTATCTAGAGAGTGGGATAGGTTTAACAACTACCCTAACCCTAACGCGTACCCTAACCCTTACCCCTATCCTAACCCTAACACGTACCCTAATCCTAACCCGTACCCTAAACCGAGCCCTAACCCTAAAACTAACCCTAACCCTAACCCTAACCCATACCCTACGCCGTACCCGAAGCCCACCCCGAACCCGTACCCTAAGCCCTACCCTAAGCCTAACCATAAGCCTAAACCTAACCCTAGGCTACCCTTGAGTGCTTCTGCCTCCTATAGATTTCCTAAGCACTAATGTTTTAAAGAAGAGCTTAAAAAGAGAATCCTAATGTGATTTCTTTCTAATGGGTGTGTTCCTTATCTTATCCTAGTGTCTAAACTCTTCTCCATGGCTGGACCCCCAAATAATATTCCTTTACGTGCTAAGGGGTATCTAGAGAGTGGGATAGGTTTAATCACTACCCTAACCCTAACACGTACACTAACCCTAACCACTACCCTAACCCTAACAAGTACCCTAATCCTAACCCGTAACCTAAACCGAGCCCTAACCCTAACACTAAATCTAACAATAAGCCTAACCCATACCCTACGCCGTACCCGAAGCCCTCCCCGATCTCGTACCCTAAGCCGTACCCTAACCCTAACCCTAAGCCTAACCCTAACCCTAGGCTACCCTTGACTGCTTCTGCCTCCAATTATTTCCTAAGCACTAGTGTTTTAAGGAACAGCTTAAAAAGAGAATCCTAATGTGACTTCTTTATAACGGGTGTGTTCCTTATCTTATCCTAGTGTCTAAACTCTTCTCCATGGCTGGACCCCCAAATAATATTCTTTATGTGCTAAGGGGTATCTAGAGAGTGGGATAGGTTTAATAACTACCCTAAACCTAACACGTACCCAAACCCTAACCCCTACCCTAACCCTAACACGTACCCTAATCCTAAAACGTACCCTAAACAAAGCCCTCACCCTAACACTAACCCTAACCCTAACCCTAACCCATACCCTACGCCATACCCGAAGACCTCCCCGAACCCGTACCCTAAGCCGAACCCTAACCCTAACCCTAAGCCTAGGCTACCCTTGACTGCTTCTGCGTATAATAGATTTCCTAAGCACTAGTGTTTTAAGGAACAGCTTAAAAAGAGAATCCTAATGTGATTTCTTAATAATGGGTGTGTTCCTTATCTTATCCTAGTGTCTAAACTCTTCTCCAGGGCTGGACCCCCAAATAATATTCCTTTACGTGCTAAGGGTTATCTAGAGAGTGGGATAGGTTTAACAACTACCCTAACCCTAACGCGTACCCTAACCCTTACCCCTATCCTAACCCTAACACGTACCCTAATCCTAACCCGTACCCTAAACCGAGCCCTAACCCTAAAACTAACCCTAACCCTAACCCTAACCCATACCCTACGCCGTACCCGAAGCCCTCCCCGAACCCGTACCCTAAGCCCTACCCTAAGCCTAACCCTAAGCCTAAACCTAACCCTAGGCTACCCTTGAGTGCTTCTGCCTCCAATAGATTTCCTAAGCACTAATGTTTTAAAGAAGAGCTTAAAAAGAGAATCCTAATGTGATTTCTTTATAATGTGTGTGTTCCTTATCTTATCCTAGTGTCTAAACTCTTCTCCATGGCTGGACCTCCAAATAATATTCCTTTACGTGCTAAGGGGTATCTAGAGAGTGGGATAAGTTTAATATCTACCCTAACCCTAACACGTACCCTAACCCTAACCCCTACCCTAACCCTAACACGTACCCTAATCCTAAACCGTACCCTAAACCGAGCCCTAACCCTAACACTAACCATAACCCTAACCCTAACCCATACCCTACGCCGTGCCCGAACCCCTACCCGAACCCATACCCTAAGCCGTACCCTAACCCTAACCCTAACCCTAGGCTACCCTTGACTGCTTCTGCCTCCAATAGATTTCCTAAGCACTAGTGTTTTAAGGAACAGCTTAAAAAGAGAATCCTAATGTGATTTCTTTATAATGGGTGTGTTCCTTATCTTATCCTAGTGTCTAAACTCTTCTCCATGGCTGGACCCCCAAATAATATTCCTTTACGTGCTAAGGGGTATCTAGAGAGTGGGATAGGTTTAATAACTACCCTCACCCTAACGCGTACCCTAACCATAACCCCTAACCTAACCGTAACACGTACCCTAATCCAAACCCGTACCCTAAACCGAGCCCTAACCCTAACACTAACACTAACCCTAACCCTAACCCATACCCTATGCCGTACCCGAACCCCTCCCCGATCCCGTAACCTAAGCCATACCCTTAGCCTAACCCTAAGTCTAAACCTAACCCTAGGCTACCCTTGACTGCTTGTGCCTCCAATAGATTTCCTAAGCACTAGTGTTTTAAGGAACAGCTTAAAAAGAGAATCCTAATGTGATTTCTTTATAATGGGTGTGTTCCTTATCTTATCCTAGTGTCTAAATTCTTCTCCATGGCTGAACCCCAAAATAATATTCCTTTACGTGCTAAGGGGTATCTAGAGAGTGGGATAGGTTTAACAACTACCCTAACCCTAACGCGTACCCTAACCCTTACCCCTATCCTAACCCTAACAAGTACCCTAATCCTAACCCGTACCCTAAACCGAGCCCTAACCCTAAAACTAACCCTAACCCTAACCCTAACCCATACCCTACGCCGTACCCGAAGCCCACCCCGAACCCGTACCCTAAGCCCTACCCTAAGCCTAACCCTAAGCCTAAACCTAACCCTAGGCTACCCTTGAGTGCTTCTGCCTCCAATAGATTTCCTAAGCACTAATGTTTTAAAGAAGAGCTTAAAAAGAGAATCCTAATGTGATTTCTTTCTAATGGGTGTGTTCCTTATCTTATCCTAGTGTCTAAACTCTTCTCCATGGCTGGACCCCCAAATAATATTCCTTTACGTGCTAAGGGGTATCTAGAGAGTGGGATAGGTTTAATCACTACCCTAACCCTAACACGTACACTAACCCTAACCACTACCCTAACCCTAACAAGTACCCTAATCCTAACCCGTAACCTAAACCGAGCCCTAACCCTAACACTAAATCTAACAATAAGCCTAACCCATACCCTACGCCGTACCCGAAGCCCTTCCCGATCCCGTACCCTAAGCCGTACCCTAACCCTAACCCTAAGCCTAACCCTAACCCTAGGCTACCCTTGACTGCTTCTGCCTCCAATAGATTTCCTAAGCACTAGTGTTTTAAGGAACAGCTTAAAAAGAGAATCCTAATGTGACTTCTTTATAACGGGTGTGTTCCTTATCTTATCCTAGTGTCTAAACTCTTCTCCATGGCTGGACCCCCAAATAATATTCTTTATGTGCTAAGGGGTATCTAGAGAGTGGGATAGGTTTAATAACTACCCTAAACCTAACACGTACCCTAACCCTAACCCCTACCCTAACCCTAACACGTACCCTAATCCTAAACCGTACCCTAAACAAAGCCCTAACCCTAACACTAACCCTAACCCTAACCCTAACCCATACCCTACGCAATACCCGAAGACCTCCCCGAACCCGTACCCTAAGCCGTACCCTAACCCTAACCCTAAGCCTAACCCTAACCGTAGGCTACCCTTGACTGCTTCTGCCTCCAATAGATTTCCTAAGCACTAGTGTTTTAAGGAGCAGCTTAAAAAGAGAATCCAAATGTGATTTCTTTATAATGGGTGTGTTCCTTATCTTATCCTAGTGTCTAAACTCTTCTCCATGGCTGGACCTCCAAATAATATTCCTTTACGTGCTAAGGGGTTTCTAGAGAGTGGGATAGGTTTAATAACTACACTAAACCTAACACGTACCCTAACCCTAACCCCTACCCTAACCCTAACACGTACCCTAATCCTAAACCGTACCCTAAAACGAGCCCTAACCCTAACACTAACCCTAACCCTAACCATAACACATTCCCTACGCCATACCCGAAGCCCTCCCCGAACCCGTACCCTAAGCCGTACCCTAAGCCTAACCCTAACCCTAGGCTACCCTTGACTGCTTCTGCCTCCAATAGATTTCTTAAGCACTAGTGTTTTAAGGAACAGCTTAAAAAGAGAATCCTAATGTGATTTCTTTATAATGGGTGTGTTCCTTATCTTATCCTAGTGTCTAAACTCTTCTCCATGGCTGGACCCCCAAATAATATTCTTTATGTTCTAAGGGGTATCTAGAGAGTGGGATAGGTTTAATAACTACCCTAACCCTAACACGTACCCTAATCCTAACCCCTACCCTAACCCTAACACGTACCCTAATCCTAAACCGTAACCTAAACCGAGCCCTAATCCTAACACTAACCCTAACCCTAACACATACCCTAACCCTATCACGTACCCTAATCCTAACCAATATCCTAAACCGAGCCCTAACCCTAACACTAACCCTAACCCTAACCCTAACCCATACCCTACGCCATACCCGAAGCCCTCCCCGAACCTGTACCCTAAGCCGTACCCTAAACCATACCCTAAGCCTAACCCTAACCCTAGGCTACCCTTGACTGCTTCTGCCTCCAATAGATTTCCTAAGCACTAGTGTTTTAAGGAACAACTTAAAAAGAGAATCCTAATGTGATTTCTTTATAATGGGTTTGTTCCTTATCTTATCCTAGTGTCTAAACACTTTTCCATGGCTGGACCCCCAAATAATATTCCTTTACCTGCTAAGGTGTATCTAGAGAGTGGGATAGGTTTAATAACTACCTTAACTCTAACGCGTAACCTAACCCTAACCCCTACCCTAACCCTAACACTTACCCTAACCCTAACTCCTACCCTAACCCTAACACGTACCCTAATCCTAACCCGTACCCTAAACCGAGCCCTAACCCTAACACTAACCCTAACCCTAACCCTAACCCATACCCTACGCCATACCCGAACACCTCCCCGAACCCGTACCCTAAGCCTAACCCTAAGCCTAACCCTAACCCTAGGCTACCCTTGACTGCTTCTGCGTATAATAGACTTCTTAAGCACTACTGTTTTAAGGAACAGCTTAAAAAGAGAATCCTAATGTGATTTCTTAATAATGGGTGTGTTCCTTATCTTATCCTAGTGTCTAAACTCTTCTCCAGGGCTGGACCCCCAAATAATATTCCTTTACGTGCTAAGGGGTATCTAGAGAGTGGGATAGGTTTAATCACTACCCTAACCCTAACACGTACACTAACCCTAACGACTACCCTAACCCTAACAAGTACCCTAATCCTAACCCGTAACCTAAACCGAGCCCTAACCCTAACACTAACTCTAACACTAAGCCTAACCCATACCCTACGCCGTACCCGAAGCCCTCCCCGATCCCGTACCCTAAGCCGTACCCTAACCCTAACCCTAAGCCTAACCCTAACCCTAGGCTACCCTTGACTGCTTCTGCCTCCAATAGGTTTCCTAAGCACTAGTGTTTTAAGGAACAGCTTAAAAAGAGAATTCTAATGTGATTTCTTTATAATGGGTGTTTTCCTTATCTTGTCCTAGTATCTAAACTCTTCTCCATGGCTGGACCTCCAAATAATATTCCTTTACGTGCTAAGGGGTATCTAGAGAGTGGGATAGGTTCAATAACTACCCTAAACCTAACACGTACCCTAACCCTAACCCCTACCCTAACCCTAACACGTACCCTAATCCTAAACCGTACCCTAAACCGATCCCTAACCCTAACACTAACCCTAACCCTAACCCTAACACATACCCTACGCCATACCCGAAGCCCTCCCCGAATCCGTTCCCTAAGCCTTACCCTAAGCCTAACCCTAAGCCTAACCCTAACCCTAGGCTACCCTTGACTGCTTCTGCCTCCAATAGATTTCCTAAGCACTAGTGTTTTAAGGAACAGCTTAAAAAGAGAATCCTAATGTGATTTCTTTATAATGTGTATGTTCCTTATCTTATCCTAGTGTCTAAACTCTTCTCCATGGCTGGACCTCCAAATAATATTCCTTTACGTGCTAAGGGGTATCTAGAGAGTGGGATAAGTTTAATATCTACCCTAACCCTAACACGTACCCTAACCCTAACCCCTACCCTAACCCTAACACGTACCCTAATCCTAAACCGTACCCTAAACCGAGCCCTAACCCTAACACTAACCATAACCCTAACCCTAACCCATACCCTACGCCGTGCCCGAACCCCTACCCGAACCCATACCCTAAGCCGTACCCTAACCCTAACCCTAACCCTAGGCTACCCTTGACTGCTTCTGCCTCCAATAGATTTCCTAAGCACTAGTGTTTTAAGGAACAGCTTAAAAAGAGAATCCTAATGTGATTTCTTTATAATGGGTGTGTTCCTTATCTTATCCTAGTGTCTAAACTCTTCTCCATGGCTGGACCCCCAAATAATATTCCTTTACGTGCTAAGGGGTATCTAGAGAGTGGGATAGGTTTAATAACTACCCTCACCCTAACGCGTACCCTAACCATAACCCCTAACCTAACCGTAACACGTACCCTAATCCAAACCCGTACCCTAAACCGAGCCCTAACCCTAACACTAACACTAACCCTAACCCTAACCCATACCCTATGCCGTACCCGAACCCCTCCCCGATCCCGTAACCTAAGCCATACCCTTAGCCTAACCCTAAGTCTAAACCTAACCCTAGGCTACCCTTGACTGCTTGTGCCTCCAATAGATTTCCTAAGCACTAGTGTTTTAAGGAACAGCTTAAAAAGAGAATCCTAATGTGATTTCTTTATAATGGGTGTGTTCCTTATCTTATCCTAGTGTCTAAAGTCTTCTCCATGGCTGAACCCCAAAATAATATTCCTTTACGTGCTAAGGGGTATCTAGAGAGTGGGATAGGTTTAACAACTACCCTAACCCTAACGCGTACCCTAACCCTTACCCCTATCCTAACCCTAACAAGTACCCTAATCCTAACCCGTACCCTAAACCGAGCCCTAACCCTAAAACTAACCCTAACCCTAACCCTAACCCATACCCTACGCCGTACCCGAAGCCCACCCCGAACCCGTACCCTAAGCCCTACCCTAAGCCTAACCCTAAGCCTAAACCTAACCCTAGGCTACCCTTGAGTGCTTCTGCCTCCAATAGATTTCCTAAGCACTAATGTTTTAAAGAAGAGCTTAAAAAGAGAATCCTAATGTGATTTCTTTCTAATGGGTGTGTTCCTTATCTTATCCTAGTGTCTAAACTCTTCTCCATGGCTGGACCCCCAAATAATATTCCTTTACGTGCTAAGGGGTATCTAGAGAGTGGGATAGGTTTAATCACTACCCTAACCCTAACACGTACACTAACCCTAACCACTACCCTAACCCTAACAAGTACCCTAATCCTAACCCGTAACCTAAACCGAGCCCTAACCCTAACACTAAATCTAACAATAAGCCTAACCCATACCCTACGCCGTACCCGAAGCCCTTCCCGATCCCGTACCCTAAGCCGTACCCTAACCCTAACCCTAAGCCTAACCCTAACCCTAGGCTACCCTTGACTGCTTCTGCCTCCAATAGATTTCCTAAGCACTAGTGTTTTAAGGAACAGCTTAAAAAGAGAATCCTAATGTGACTTCTTTATAACGGGTGTGTTCCTTATCTTATCCTAGTGTCTAAACTCTTCTCCATGGCTGGACCCCCAAATAATATTCTTTATGTGCTAAGGGGTATCTAGAGAGTGGGATAGGTTTAATAACTACCCTAAACCTAACACGTACCCTAACCCTAACCCCTACCCTAACCCTAACACGTACCCTAATCCTAAACCGTACCCTAAACAAAGCCCTAACCCTAACACTAACCCTAACCCTAACCCTAACCCATACCCTACGCAATACCCGAAGACCTCCCCGAACCCGTACCCTAAGCCGTACCCTAACCCTAACCCTAAGCCTAACCCTAACCGTAGGCTACCCTTGACTGCTTCTGCCTCCAATAGATTTCCTAAGCACTAGTGTTTTAAGGAGCAGCTTAAAAAGAGAATCCAAATGTGATTTCTTTATAATGGGTGTGTTCCTTATCTTATCCTAGTGTCTAAACTCTTCTCCATGGCTGGACCTCCAAATAATATTCCTTTACGTGCTAAGGGGTTTCTAGAGAGTGGGATAGGTTTAATAACTACACTAAACCTAACACGTACCCTAACCCTAACCCCTACCCTAACCCTAACACGTACCCTAATCCTAAACCGTACCCTAAAACGAGCCCTAACCCTAACCCTAACCCTAACCCTAACCCTAAGCCGTACCCTAAGCCTAACCCTAACCCTAGGCTACCCTTGACTGCTTCTGCCTCCAATAGATTTCTTAAGCACTAGTGTTTTAAGGAACAGCTTAAAAAGAGAATCCTAATGTGATTTCTTTATAATGGGTGTGTTCCTTATCTTATCCTAGTGTCTAAACTCTTCTCCATGGCTGGACCCCCAAATAATATTCTTTATGTTCTAAGGGGTATCTAGAGAGTGGGATAGGTTTAATAACTACCCTAACCCTAACACGTACCCTAATCCTAACCCCTACCCTAACCCTAACACGTACCCTAATCCTAAACCGTAACCTAAACCGAGCCCTAATCCTAACACTAACCCTAACCCTAACACATACCCTAACCCTATCACGTACCCTAATCCTAACCAATATCCTAAACCGAGCCCTAACCCTAACACTAACCCTAACCCTAACCCTAACCCATACCCTACGCCATACCCGAAGCCCTCCCCGAACCTGTACCCTAAGCCGTACCCTAAACCATACCCTAAGCCTAACCCTAACCCTAGGCTACCCTTGACTGCTTCTGCCTCCAATAGATTTCCTAAGCACTAGTGTTTTAAGGAACAACTTAAAAAGAGAATCCTAATGTGATTTCTTTATAATGGGTTTGTTCCTTATCTTATCCTAGTGTCTAAACACTTTTCCATGGCTGGACCCCCAAATAATATTCCTTTACCTGCTAAGGTGTATCTAGAGAGTGGGATAGGTTTAATAACTACCTTAACTCTAACGCGTAACCTAACCCTAACCCCTACCCTAACCCTAACACTTACCCTAACCCTAACTCCTACCCTAACCCTAACACGTACCCTAATCCTAACCCGTACCCTAAACCGAGCCCTAACCCTAACACTAACCCTAACCCTAACCCTAACCCATACCCTACGCCATACCCGAACACCTCCCCGAACCCGTACCCTAAGCCTAACCCTAAGCCTAACCCTAACCCTAGGCTACCCTTGACTGCTTCTGCGTATAATAGACTTCTTAAGCACTACTGTTTTAAGGAACAGCTTAAAAAGAGAATCCTAATGTGATTTCTTAATAATGGGTGTGTTCCTTATCTTATCCTAGTGTCTAAACTCTTCTCCAGGGCTGGACCCCCAAATAATATTCCTTTACGTGCTAAGGGGTATCTAGAGAGTGGGATAGGTTTAATCACTACCCTAACCCTAACACGTACACTAACCCTAACGACTACCCTAACCCTAACAAGTACCCTAATCCTAACCCGTAACCTAAACCGAGCCCTAACCCTAACACTAACTCTAACACTAAGCCTAACCCATACCCTACGCCGTACCCGAAGCCCTCCCCGATCCCGTACCCTAAGCCGTACCCTAACCCTAACCCTAAGCCTAACCCTAACCCTAGGCTACCCTTGACTGCTTCTGCCTCCAATAGGTTTCCTAAGCACTAGTGTTTTAAGGAACAGCTTAAAAAGAGAATTCTAATGTGATTTCTTTATAATGGGTGTTTTCCTTATCTTGTCCTAGTATCTAAACTCTTCTCCATGGCTGGACCTCCAAATAATATTCCTTTACGTGCTAAGGGGTATCTAGAGAGTGGGATAGGTTCAATAACTACCCTAAACCTAACACGTACCCTAACCCTAACCCCTACCCTAACCCTAACACGTACCCTAATCCTAAACCGTACCCTAAACCGATCCCTAACCCTAACACTAACCCTAACCCTAACCCTAACACATACCCTACGCCATACCCGAAGCCCTCCCCGAATCCGTTCCCTAAGCCTTACCCTAAGCCTAACCCTAAGCCTAACCCTAACCCTAGGCTACCCTTGACTGCTTCTGCCTCCAATAGATTTCCTAAGCACTAGTGTTTTAAGGAACAGCTTAAAAAGAGAATCCTAATGTGATTTCTTTATAATGTGTATGTTCCTTATCTTATCCTAGTGTCTAAACTCTTCTCCATGGCTGGACCCCCAAATAATATTCCTTTACGTGCTAAGGGTTATCTAGAGAGTGGGATAGGTTTAACAACTACCCTAACCCTAACGCGTACCCTAACCCTTACCCCTATCCTAACCCTAACACGTACCCTAATCCTAACCCGTACCCTAAACCGAGCCCTAACCCTAAAACTAACCCTAACCCTAACCCTAACCCATACCCTACGCCGTACCCGAAGCCCTCCCCGAACCCGTACCCTAAGCCCTACCCTAAGCCTAACCCTAAGCCTAAACCTAACCCTAGGCTACCCTTGAGTGCTTCTGCCTCCAATAGATTTCCTAAGCACTAATGTTTTAAAGAAGAGCTTAAAAAGAGAATCCTAATGTGATTTCTTTATAATGTGTGTGTTCCTTATCTTATCCTAGTGTCTAAACTCTTCTCCATGGCTGGACCTCCAAATAATATTCCTTTACGTGCTAAGGGGTATCTAGAGAGTGGGATAAGTTTAATATCTACCCTAACCCTAACACGTACCCTAACCCTAACCCCTACCCTAACCCTAACACGTACCCTAATCCTAAACCGTACCCTAAACTGAGCCCTAACCCTAACACTAACCATAACCCTAACCCTAACCCATACCCTACGCCGTGCCCGAACCCCTACCCGAACCCATACCCTAAGCCGTACCCTAACCCTAACCCTAACCCTAGGCTACCCTTGACTGCTTCTGCCTCCAATAGATTTCCTAAGCACTAGTGTTTTAAGGAACAGCTTAAAAAGAGAATCCTAATGTGATTTCTTTATAATGGGTGTGTTCCTTATCTTATCCTAGTGTCTAAACTCTTCTCCATGGCTGGACCCCCAAATAATATTCCTTTACGTGCTAAGGGGTATCTAGAGAGTGGGATAGGTTTAATAACTACCCTCACCCTAACGCGTACCCTAACCATAACCCCTAACCTAACCGTAACACGTACCCTAATCCAAACCCGTACCCTAAACCGAGCCCTAACCCTAACACTAACACTAACCCTAACCCTAACCCATACCCTATGCCGTACCCGAACCCCTCCCCGATCCCGTAACCTAAGCCATACCCTTAGCCTAACCCTAAGTCTAAACCTAACCCTAGGCTACCCTTGACTGCTTGTGCCTCCAATAGATTTCCTAAGCACTAGTGTTTTAAGGAACAGCTTAAAAAGAGAATCCTAATGTGATTTCTTTATAATGGGTGTGTTCCTTATCTTATCCTAGTGTCTAAAGTCTTCTCCATGGGTGAACCCCAAAATAATATTCCTTTACGTGCTAAGGGGTATCTAGAGAGTGGGATAGGTTTAACAACTACCCTAACCCTAACGCGTACCCTAACCCTTACCCCTATCCTAACCCTAACAAGTACCCTAATCCTAACCCGTACCGTAAACCGAGCCCTAACCCTAAAACTAACCCTAACCCTAACCCTAACCCATACCCTACGCCGTACCCGAAGCCCACCCCGAACCCGTACCCTAAGCCCTACCCTAAGCCTAACCCTAAGCCTAAACCTAACCCTAGGCTACCCTTGAGTGCTTCTGCCTCCAATAGATTTCCTAAGCACTAATGTTTTAAAGAAGAGCTTAAAAAGAGAATCCTAATGTGATTTCTTTCTAATGGGTGTGTTCCTTATCTTATCCTAGTGTCTAAACTCTTCTCCATGGCTGGACCCCCAAATAATATTCCTTTACGTGCTAAGGGGTATCTAGAGAGTGGGATAGGTTTAATCACTACCCTAACCCTAACACGTACACTAACCCTAACCACTACCCTAACCCTAACAAGTACCCTAATCCTAACCCGTAACCTAAACCGAGCCCTAACCCTAACACTAAATCTAACAATAAGCCTAACCCATACCCTACGCCGTACCCGAAGCCCTTCCCGATCCCGTACCCTAAGCCGTACCCTAACCCTAACCCTAAGCCTAACCCTAACCCTAGGCTACCCTTGACTGCTTCTGCCTCCAATAGATTTCCTAAGCACTAGTGTTTTAAGGAACAGCTTAAAAAGAGAATCCTAATGTGACTTCTTTATAACGGGTGTGTTCCTTATCTTATCCTAGTGTCTAAACTCTTCTCCATGGCTGGACCCCCAAATAATATTCTTTATGTGCTAAGGGGTATCTAGAGAGTGGGATAGGTTTAATAACTACCCTAAACCTAACACGTACCCTAACCCTAACCCCTACCCTAACCCTAACACGTACCCTAATCCTAAACCGTACCCTAAACAAAGCCCTAACCCTAACACTAACCCTAACCCTAACCCTAACCCATACCCTACGCAATACCCGAAGACCTCCCCGAACCCGTACCCTAAGCCGTACCCTAACCCTAACCCTAAGCCTAACCCTAACCGTAGGCTACCCTTGACTGCTTCTGCCTCCAATAGATTTCCTAAGCACTAGTGTTTTAAGGAGCAGCTTAAAAAGAGAATCCAAATGTGATTTCTTTATAATGGGTGTGTTCCTTATCTTATCCTAGTGTCTAAACTCTTCTCCATGGCTGGACCTCCAAATAATATTCCTTTACGTGCTAAGGGGTTTCTAGAGAGTGGGATAGGTTTAATAACTACCCTAACCCTAACACGTACCCTAATCCTAACCCCTACCCTAACCCTAACACGTACCCTAATCCTAAACCGTAACCTAAACCGAGCCCTAATCCTAACACTAACCCTAACCCTAACACATACCCTAACCCTATCACGTACCCTAATCCTAACCAATATCCTAAACCGAGCCCTAACCCTAACACTAACCCTAACCCTAACCCTAACCCATACCCTACGCCATACCCGAAGCCCTCCCCGAACCTGTACCCTAAGCCGTACCCTAAACCATACCCTAAGCCTAACCCTAACCCTAGGCTACCCTTGACTGCTTCTGCCTCCAATAGATTTCCTAAGCACTAGTGTTTTAAGGAACAACTTAAAAAGAGAATCCTAATGTGATTTCTTTATAATGGGTTTGTTACTTATCTTATCCTAGTGTCTAAACACTTTTCCATGGCTGGACCCCCAAATAATATTCCTTTACCTGCTAAGGTGTATCTAGAGAGTGGGATAGGTTTAATAACTACCTTAACTCTAACGCGTAACCTAACCCTAACCCCTACCCTAACCCTAACACTTACCCTAACCCTAACTCCTACCCTAACCCTAACACGTACCCTAATCCTAACCCGTACCCTAAACCGAGCCCTAACCCTAACACTAACCCTAACCCTAACCCTAACCCATACCCTACGCCATACCCGAACACCTCCCCGAACCCGTACCCTAAGCCTAACCCTAAGCCTAACCCTAACCCTAGGCTACCCTTGACTGCTTCTGCGTATAATAGACTTCTTAAGCACTACTGTTTTAAGGAACAGCTTAAAAAGAGAATCCTAATGTGATTTCTTAATAATGGGTGTGTTCCTTATCTTATCCTAGTGTCTAAACTCTTCTCCAGGGCTGGACCCCCAAATAATATTCCTTTACGTGCTAAGGGGTATCTAGAGAGTGGGATAGGTTTAATCACTACCCTAACCCTAACACGTACACTAACCCTAACGACTACCCTAACCCTAACAAGTACCCTAATCCTAACCCGTAACCTAAACCGAGCCCTAACCCTAACACTAACTCTAACACTAAGCCTAACCCATACCCTACGCCGTACCCGAAGCCCTTCCCGATCCCGTACCCTAAGCCGTACCCTAACCCTAACCCTAAGCCTAACCCTAACCCTAGGCTACCCTTGACTGCTTCTGCCTCCAATAGATTTCCTAAGCACTAGTGTTTTAAGGAACAGCTTAAAAAGAGAATCCTAATGTGACTTCTTTATAACGGGTGTGTTCCTTATCTTATCCTAGTGTCTAAACTCTTCTCCATGGCTGGACCCCCAAATAATATTCTTTATGTGCTAAGGGGTATCTAGAGAGTGGGATAGGTTTAATAACTACCCTAAACCTAACACGTACCCTAACCCTAACCCCTACCCTAACCCTAACACGTACCCTAATCCTAAACCGTACCCTAAACAAAGCCCTAACCCTAACACTAACCCTAACCCTAACCCTAACCCATACCCTACGCAATACCCGAAGACCTCCCCGAACCCGTACCCTAAGCCGTACCCTAACCCTAACCCTAAGCCTAACCCTAACCGTAGGCTACCCTTGACTGCTTCTGCCTCCAATAGATTTCCTAAGCACTAGTGTTTTAAGGAGCAGCTTAAAAAGAGAATCCAAATGTGATTTCTTTATAATGGGTGTGTTCCTTATCTTATCCTAGTGTCTAAACTCTTCTCCATGGCTGGACCTCCAAATAATATTCCTTTACGTGCTAAGGGGTTTCTAGAGAGTGGGATAGGTTTAATAACTACACTAAACCTAACACGTACCCTAACCCTAACCCCTACCCTAACCCTAACACGTACCCTAATCCTAAACCGTACCCTAAAACGAGCCCTAACCCTAACACTAACCCTAACCCTAACCATAACACATTCCCTACGCCATACCCGAAGCCCTCCCCGAACCCGTACCCTAAGCCGTACCCTAAGCCTAACCCTAACCCTAGGCTACCCTTGACTGCTTCTGCCTCCAATAGATTTCTTAAGCACTAGTGTTTTAAGGAACAGCTTAAAAAGAGAATCCTAATGTGATTTCTTTATAATGGGTGTGTTCCTTATCTTATCCTAGTGTCTAAACTCTTCTCCATGGCTGGACCCCCAAATAATATTCTTTATGTTCTAAGGGGTATCTAGAGAGTGGGATAGGTTTAATAACTACCCTAACCCTAACACGTACCCTAATCCTAACCCCTACCCTAACCCTAACACGTACCCTAATCCTAAACCGTAACCTAAACCGAGCCCTAATCCTAACACTAACCCTAACCCTAACACATACCCTAACCCTATCACGTACCCTAATCCTAACCAATATCCTAAACCGAGCCCTAACCCTAACACTAACCCTAACCCTAACCCTAACCCATACCCTACGCCATACCCGAAGCCCTCCCCGAACCTGTACCCTAAGCCGTACCCTAAACCATACCCTAAGCCTAACCCTAACCCTAGGCTACCCTTGACTGCTTCTGCCTCCAATAGATTTCCTAAGCACTAGTGTTTTAAGGAACAACTTAAAAAGAGAATCCTAATGTGATTTCTTTATAATGGGTTTGTTCCTTATCTTATCCTAGTGTCTAAACACTTTTCCATGGCTGGACCCCCAAATAATATTCCTTTACCTGCTAAGGTGTATCTAGAGAGTGGGATAGGTTTAATAACTACCTTAACTCTAACGCGTAACCTAACCCTAACCCCTACCCTAACCCTAACACTTACCCTAACCCTAACTCCTACCCTAACCCTAACACGTACCCTAATCCTAACCCGTACCCTAAACCGAGCCCTAACCCTAACACTAACCCTAACCCTAACCCTAACCCATACCCTACGCCATACCCGAACACCTCCCCGAACCCGTACCCTAAGCCTAACCCTAAGCCTAACCCTAACCCTAGGCTACCCTTGACTGCTTCTGCGTATAATAGACTTCTTAAGCACTACTGTTTTAAGGAACAGCTTAAAAAGAGAATCCTAATGTGATTTCTTAATAATGGGTGTGTTCCTTATCTTATCCTAGTGTCTAAACTCTTCTCCAGGGCTGGACCCCCAAATAATATTCCTTTACGTGCTAAGGGGTATCTAGAGAGTGGGATAGGTTTAATCACTACCCTAACCCTAACACGTACACTAACCCTAACGACTACCCTAACCCTAACAAGTACCCTAATCCTAACCCGTAACCTAAACCGAGCCCTAACCCTAACACTAACTCTAACACTAAGCCTAACCCATACCCTACGCCGTACCCGAAGCCCTCCCCGATCCCGTACCCTAAGCCGTACCCTAACCCTAACCCTAAGCCTAACCCTAACCCTAGGCTACCCTTGACTGCTTCTGCCTCCAATAGGTTTCCTAAGCACTAGTGTTTTAAGGAACAGCTTAAAAAGAGAATTCTAATGTGATTTCTTTATAATGGGTGTTTTCCTTATCTTGTCCTAGTATCTAAACTCTTCTCCATGGCTGGACCTCCAAATAATATTCCTTTACGTGCTAAGGGGTATCTAGAGAGTGGGATAGGTTCAATAACTACCCTAAACCTAACACGTACCCTAACCCTAACCCCTACCCTAACCCTAACACGTACCCTAATCCTAAACCGTACCCTAAACCGATCCCTAACCCTAACACTAACCCTAACCCTAACCCTAACACATACCCTACGCCATACCCGAAGCCCTCCCCGAATCCGTTCCCTAAGCCTTACCCTAAGCCTAACCCTAAGCCTAACCCTAACCCTAGGCTACCCTTGACTGCTTCTGCCTCCAATAGATTTCCTAAGCACTAGTGTTTTAAGGAACAGCTTAAAAAGAGAATCCTAATGTGATTTCTTTATAATGTGTATGTTCCTTATCTTATCCTAGTGTCTAAACTCTTCTCCATGGCTGGACCCCCAAATAATATTCCTTTACGTGCTAAGGGTTATCTAGAGAGTGGGATAGGTTTAACAACTACCCTAACCCTAACGCGTACCCTAACCCTTACCCCTATCCTAACCCTAACACGTACCCTAATCCTAACCCGTACCCTAAACCGAGCCCTAACCCTAAAACTAACCCTAACCCTAACCCTAACCCATACCCTACGCCGTACCCGAAGCCCTCCCCGAACCCGTACCCTAAGCCCTACCCTAAGCCTAACCCTAAGCCTAAACCTAACCCTAGGCTACCCTTGAGTGCTTCTGCCTCCAATAGATTTCCTAAGCACTAATGTTTTAAAGAAGAGCTTAAAAAGAGAATCCTAATGTGATTTCTTTATAATGTGTGTGTTCCTTATCTTATCCTAGTGTCTAAACTCTTCTCCATGGCTGGACCTCCAAATAATATTCCTTTACGTGCTAAGGGGTATCTAGAGAGTGGGATAAGTTTAATATCTACCCTAACCCTAACACGTACCCTAACCCTAACCCCTACCCTAACCCTAACACGTACCCTAATCCTAAACCGTACCCTAAACCGAGCCCTAACCCTAACACTAACCATAACCCTAACCCTAACCCATACCCTACGCCGTGCCCGAACCCCTACCCGAACCCATACCCTAAGCCGTACCCTAACCCTAACCCTAACCCTAGGCTACCCTTGACTGCTTCTGCCTCCAATAGATTTCCTAAGCACTAGTGTTTTAAGGAACAGCTTAAAAAGAGAATCCTAATGTGATTTCTTTATAATGGGTGTGTTCCTTATCTTATCCTAGTGTCTAAACTCTTCTCCATGGCTGGACCCCCAAATAATATTCCTTTACGTGCTAAGGGGTATCTAGAGAGTGGGATAGGTTTAATAACTACCCTCACCCTAACGCGTACCCTAACCATAACCCCTAACCTAACCGTAACACGTACCCTAATCCAAACCCGTACCCTAAACCGAGCCCTAACCCTAACACTAACACTAACCCTAACCCTAACCCATACCCTATGCCGTACCCGAACCCCTCCCCGATCCCGTAACCTAAGCCATACCCTTAGCCTAACCCTAAGTCTAAACCTAACCCTAGGCTACCCTTGACTGCTTGTGCCTCCAATAGATTTCCTAAGCACTAGTGTTTTAAGGAACAGCTTAAAAAGAGAATCCTAATGTGATTTCTTTATAATGGGTGTGTTCCTTATCTTATCCTAGTGTCTAAAGTCTTCTCCATGGCTGAACCCCAAAATAATATTCCTTTACGTGCTAAGGGGTATCTAGAGAGTGGGATAGGTTTAACAACTACCCTAACCCTAACGCGTACCCTAACCCTTACCCCTATCCTAACCCTAACAAGTACCCTAATCCTAACCCGTACCCTAAACCGAGCCCTAACCCTAAAACTAACCCTAACCCTAACCCTAACCCATACCCTACGCCGTACCCGAAGCCCACCCCGAACCCGTACCCTAAGCCCTACCCTAAGCCTAACCCTAAGCCTAAACCTAACCCTAGGCTACCCTTGAGTGCTTCTGCCTCCAATAGATTTCCTAAGCACTAATGTTTTAAAGAAGAGCTTAAAAAGAGAATCCTAATGTGATTTCTTTCTAATGGGTGTGTTCCTTATCTTATCCTAGTGTCTAAACTCTTCTCCATGGCTGGACCCCCAAATAATATTCCTTTACGTGCTAAGGGGTATCTAGAGAGTGGGATAGGTTTAATCACTACCCTAACCCTAACACGTACACTAACCCTAACCACTACCCTAACCCTAACAAGTACCCTAATCCTAACCCGTAACCTAAACCGAGCCCTAACCCTAACACTAAATCTAACAATAAGCCTAACCCATACCCTACGCCGTACCCGAAGCCCTTCCCGATCCCGTACCCTAAGCCGTACCCTAACCCTAACCCTAAGCCTAACCCTAACCCTAGGCTACCCTTGACTGCTTCTGCCTCCAATAGATTTCCTAAGCACTAGTGTTTTAAGGAACAGCTTAAAAAGAGAATCCTAATGTGACTTCTTTATAACGGGTGTGTTCCTTATCTTATCCTAGTGTCTAAACTCTTCTCCATGGCTGGACCCCCAAATAATATTCTTTATGTGCTAAGGGGTATCTAGAGAGTGGGATAGGTTTAATAACTACCCTAAACCTAACACGTACCCTAACCCTAACCCCTACCCTAACCCTAACACGTACCCTAATCCTAAACCGTACCCTAAACAAAGCCCTAACCCTAACACTAACCCTAACCCTAACCCTAACCCATACCCTACGCAATACCCGAAGACCTCCCCGAACCCGTACCCTAAGCCGTACCCTAACCCTAACCCTAAGCCTAACCCTAACCGTAGGCTACCCTTGACTGCTTCTGCCTCCAATAGATTTCCTAAGCACTAGTGTTTTAAGGAGCAGCTTAAAAAGAGAATCCAAATGTGATTTCTTTATAATGGGTGTGTTCCTTATCTTATCCTAGTGTCTAAACTCTTCTCCATGGCTGGACCTCCAAATAATATTCCTTTACGTGCTAAGGGGTTTCTAGAGAGTGGGATAGGTTTAATAACTACACTAAACCTAACACGTACCCTAACCCTAACCCCTACCCTAACCCTAACACGTACCCTAATCCTAAACCGTACCCTAAAACGAGCCCTAACCCTAACACTAACCCTAACCCTAACCATAACACATTCCCTACGCCATACCCGAAGCCCTCCCCGAACCCGTACCCTAAGCCGTACCCTAAGCCTAACCCTAACCCTAGGCTACCCTTGACTGCTTCTGCCTCCAATAGATTTCTTAAGCACTAGTGTTTTAAGGAACAGCTTAAAAAGAGAATCCTAATGTGATTTCTTTATAATGGGTGTGTTCCTTATCTTATCCTAGTGTCTAAACTCTTCTCCATGGCTGGACCCCCAAATAATATTCTTTATGTTCTAAGGGGTATCTAGAGAGTGGGATAGGTTTAATAACTACCCTAACCCTAACACGTACCCTAATCCTAACCCCTACCCTAACCCTAACACGTACCCTAATCCTAAACCGTAACCTAAACCGAGCCCTAATCCTAACACTAACCCTAACCCTAACACATACCCTAACCCTATCACGTACCCTAATCCTAACCAATATCCTAAACCGAGCCCTAACCCTAACACTAACCCTAACCCTAACCCTAACCCATACCCTACGCCATACCCGAAGCCCTCCCCGAACCTGTACCCTAAGCCGTACCCTAAACCATACCCTAAGCCTAACCCTAACCCTAGGCTACCCTTGACTGCTTCTGCCTCCAATAGATTTCCTAAGCACTAGTGTTTTAAGGAACAACTTAAAAAGAGAATCCTAATGTGATTTCTTTATAATGGGTTTGTTCCTTATCTTATCCTAGTGTCTAAACACTTTTCCATGGCTGGACCCCCAAATAATATTCCTTTACCTGCTAAGGTGTATCTAGAGAGTGGGATAGGTTTAATAACTACCTTAACTCTAACGCGTAACCTAACCCTAACCCCTACCCTAACCCTAACACTTACCCTAACCCTAACTCCTACCCTAACCCTAACACGTACCCTAATCCTAACCCGTACCCTAAACCGAGCCCTAACCCTAACACTAACCCTAACCCTAACCCTAACCCATACCCTACGCCATACCCGAACACCTCCCCGAACCCGTACCCTAAGCCTAACCCTAAGCCTAACCCTAACCCTAGGCTACCCTTGACTGCTTCTGCGTATAATAGACTTCTTAAGCACTACTGTTTTAAGGAACAGCTTAAAAAGAGAATCCTAATGTGATTTCTTAATAATGGGTGTGTTCCTTATCTTATCCTAGTGTCTAAACTCTTCTCCAGGGCTGGACCCCCAAATAATATTCCTTTACGTGCTAAGGGGTATCTAGAGAGTGGGATAGGTTTAATCACTACCCTAACCCTAACACGTACACTAACCCTAACGACTACCCTAACCCTAACAAGTACCCTAATCCTAACCCGTAACCTAAACCGAGCCCTAACCCTAACACTAACTCTAACACTAAGCCTAACCCATACCCTACGCCGTACCCGAAGCCCTCCCCGATCCCGTACCCTAAGCCGTACCCTAACCCTAACCCTAAGCCTAACCCTAACCCTAGGCTACCCTTGACTGCTTCTGCCTCCAATAGGTTTCCTAAGCACTAGTGTTTTAAGGAACAGCTTAAAAAGAGAATTCTAATGTGATTTCTTTATAATGGGTGTTTTCCTTATCTTGTCCTAGTATCTAAACTCTTCTCCATGGCTGGACCTCCAAATAATATTCCTTTACGTGCTAAGGGGTATCTAGAGAGTGGGATAGGTTCAATAACTACCCTAAACCTAACACGTACCCTAACCCTAACCCCTACCCTAACCCTAACACGTACCCTAATCCTAAACCGTACCCTAAACCGAGCCCTAACCCTAACACTAACCATAACCCTAACCCTAACCCATACCCTACGCCGTGCCCGAACCCCTACCCGAACCCATACCCTAAGCCGTACCCTAACCCTAACCCTAACCCTAGGCTACCCTTGACTGCTTCTGCCTCCAATAGATTTCCTAAGCACTAGTGTTTTAAGGAACAGCTTAAAAAGAGAATCCTAATGTGATTTCTTTATAATGGGTGTGTTCCTTATCTTATCCTAGTGTCTAAACTCTTCTCCATGGCTGGACCCCCAAATAATATTCCTTTACGTGCTAAGGGGTATCTAGAGAGTGGGATAGGTTTAATAACTACCCTCACCCTAACGCGTACCCTAACCATAACCCCTAACCTAACCGTAACACGTACCCTAATCCAAACCCGTACCCTAAACCGAGCCCTAACCCTAACACTAACACTAACCCTAACCCTAACCCATACCCTATGCCGTACCCGAACCCCTCCCCGATCCCGTAACCTAAGCCATACCCTTAGCCTAACCCTAAGTCTAAACCTAACCCTAGGCTACCCTTGACTGCTTGTGCCTCCAATAGATTTCCTAAGCACTAGTGTTTTAAGGAACAGCTTAAAAAGAGAATCCTAATGTGATTTCTTTATAATGGGTGTGTTCCTTATCTTATCCTAGTGTCTAAAGTCTTCTCCATGGCTGAACCCCAAAATAATATTCCTTTACGTGCTAAGGGGTATCTAGAGAGTGGGATAGGTTTAACAACTACCCTAACCCTAACGCGTACCCTAACCCTTACCCCTATCCTAACCCTAACAAGTACCCTAATCCTAACCCGTACCCTAAACCGAGCCCTAACCCTAAAACTAACCCTAACCCTAACCCTAACCCATACCCTACGCCGTACCCGAAGCCCACCCCGAACCCGTACCCTAAGCCCTACCCTAAGCCTAACCCTAAGCCTAAACCTAACCCTAGGCTACCCTTGAGTGCTTCTGCCTCCAATAGATTTCCTAAGCACTAATGTTTTAAAGAAGAGCTTAAAAAGAGAATCCTAATGTGATTTCTTTCTAATGGGTGTGTTCCTTATCTTATCCTAGTGTCTAAACTCTTCTCCATGGCTGGACCCCCAAATAATATTCCTTTACGTGCTAAGGGGTATCTAGAGAGTGGGATAGGTTTAATCACTACCCTAACCCTAACACGTACACTAACCCTAACCACTACCCTAACCCTAACAAGTACCCTAATCCTAACCCGTAACCTAAACCGAGCCCTAACCCTAACACTAAATCTAACAATAAGCCTAACCCATACCCTACGCCGTACCCGAAGCCCTTCCCGATCCCGTACCCTAAGCCGTACCCTAACCCTAACCCTAAGCCTAACCCTAACCCTAGGCTACCCTTGACTGCTTCTGCCTCCAATAGATTTCCTAAGCACTAGTGTTTTAAGGAACAGCTTAAAAAGAGAATCCTAATGTGACTTCTTTATAACGGGTGTGTTCCTTATCTTATCCTAGTGTCTAAACTCTTCTCCATGGCTGGACCCCCAAATAATATTCTTTATGTGCTAAGGGGTATCTAGAGAGTGGGATAGGTTTAATAACTACCCTAAACCTAACACGTACCCTAACCCTAACCCCTACCCTAACCCTAACACGTACCCTAATCCTAAACCGTACCCTAAACAAAGCCCTAACCCTAACACTAACCCTAACCCTAACCCTAACCCATACCCTACGCAATACCCGAAGACCTCCCCGAACCCGTACCCTAAGCCGTACCCTAACCCTAACCCTAAGCCTAACCCTAACCGTAGGCTACCCTTGACTGCTTCTGCCTCCAATAGATTTCCTAAGCACTAGTGTTTTAAGGAGCAGCTTAAAAAGAGAATCCAAATGTGATTTCTTTATAATGGGTGTGTTCCTTATCTTATCCTAGTGTCTAAACTCTTCTCCATGGCTGGACCTCCAAATAATATTCCTTTACGTGCTAAGGGGTTTCTAGAGAGTGGGATAGGTTTAATAACTACACTAAACCTAACACGTACCCTAACCCTAACCCCTACCCTAACCCTAACACGTACCCTAATCCTAAACCGTACCCTAAAACGAGCCCTAACCCTAACACTAACCCTAACCCTAACCATAACACATTCCCTACGCCATACCCGAAGCCCTCCCCGAACCCGTACCCTAAGCCGTACCCTAAGCCTAACCCTAACCCTAGGCTACCCTTGACTGCTTCTGCCTCCAATAGATTTCTTAAGCACTAGTGTTTTAAGGAACAGCTTAAAAAGAGAATCCTAATGTGATTTCTTTATAATGGGTGTGTTCCTTATCTTATCCTAGTGTCTAAACTCTTCTCCATGGCTGGACCCCCAAATAATATTCTTTATGTTCTAAGGGGTATCTAGAGAGTGGGATAGGTTTAATAACTACCCTAACCCTAACAGGTACCCTAATCCTAACCCCTACCCTAACCCTAACACGTACCCTAATCCTAAACCGTAACCTAAACCGAGCCCTAATCCTAACACTAACCCTAACCCTAACACATACCCTAACCCTATCACGTACCCTAATCCTAACCAATATCCTAAACCGAGCCCTAACCCTAACACTAACCCTAACCCTAACCCTAACCCATACCCTACGCCATACCCGAAGCCCTCCCCGAACCTGTACCCTAAGCCGTACCCTAAACCATACCCTAAGCCTAACCCTAACCCTAGGCTACCCTTGACTGCTTCTGCCTCCAATAGATTTCCTAAGCACTAGTGTTTTAAGGAACAACTTAAAAAGAGAATCCTAATGTGATTTCTTTATAATGGGTTTGTTCCTTATCTTATCCTAGTGTCTAAACACTTTTCCATGGCTGGACCCCCAAATAATATTCCTTTACCTGCTAAGGTGTATCTAGAGAGTGGGATAGGTTTAATAACTACCTTAACTCTAACGCGTAACCTAACCCTAACCCCTACCCTAACCCTAACACTTACCCTAACCCTAACTCCTACCCTAACCCTAACACGTACCCTAATCCTAACCCGTACCCTAAACCGAGCCCTAACCCTAACACTAACCCTAACCCTAACCCTAACCCATACCCTACGCCATACCCGAACACCTCCCCGAACCCGTACCCTAAGCCTAACCCTAAGCCTAACCCTAACCCTAGGCTACCCTTGACTGCTTCTGCGTATAATAGACTTCTTAAGCACTACTGTTTTAAGGAACAGCTTAAAAAGAGAATCCTAATGTGATTTCTTAATAATGGGTGTGTTCCTTATCTTATCCTAGTGTCTAAACTCTTCTCCAGGGCTGGACCCCCAAATAATATTCCTTTACGTGCTAAGGGGTATCTAGAGAGTGGGATAGGTTTAATCACTACCCTAACCCTAACACGTACACTAACCCTAACGACTACCCTAACCCTAACAAGTACCCTAATCCTAACCCGTAACCTAAACCGAGCCCTAACCCTAACACTAACTCTAACACTAAGCCTAACCCATACCCTACGCCGTACCCGAAGCCCTCCCCGATCCCGTACCCTAAGCCGTACCCTAACCCTAACCCTAAGCCTAACCCTAACCCTAGGCTACCCTTGACTGCTTCTGCCTCCAATAGGTTTCCTAAGCACTAGTGTTTTAAGGAACAGCTTAAAAAGAGAATTCTAATGTGATTTCTTTATAATGGGTGTTTTCCTTATCTTGTCCTAGTATCTAAACTCTTCTCCATGGCTGGACCTCCAAATAATATTCCTTTACGTGCTAAGGGGTATCTAGAGAGTGGGATAGGTTCAATAACTACCCTAAACCTAACACGTACCCTAACCCTAACCCCTACCCTAACCCTAACACGTACCCTAATCCTAAACCGTACCCTAAACCGATCCCTAACCCTAACACTAACCCTAACCCTAACCCTAACACATACCCTACGCCATACCCGAAGCCCTCCCCGAATCCGTTCCCTAAGCCTTACCCTAAGCCTAACCCTAAGCCTAACCCTAACCCTAGGCTACCCTTGACTGCTTCTGCCTCCAATAGATTTCCTAAGCACTAGTGTTTTAAGGAACAGCTTAAAAAGAGAATCCTAATGTGATTTCTTTATAATGTGTATGTTCCTTATCTTATCCTAGTGTCTAAACTCTTCTCCATGGCTGGACCTCCAAATAATATTCCTTTACGTGCTAAGGGGTATCTAGAGAGTGGGATAAGTTTAATATCTACCCTAACCCTAACACGTACCCTAACCCTAACCCCTACCCTAACCCTAACACGTACCCTAATCCTAAACCGTACCCTAAACCGAGCCCTAACCCTAACACTAACCATAACCCTAACCCTAACCCATACCCTACGCCGTGCCCGAACCCCTACCCGAACCCATACCCTAAGCCGTACCCTAACCCTAACCCTAACCCTAGGCTACCCTTGACTGCTTCTGCCTCCAATAGATTTCCTAAGCACTAGTGTTTTAAGGAACAGCTTAAAAAGAGAATCCTAATGTGATTTCTTTATAATGGGTGTGTTCCTTATCTTATCCTAGTGTCTAAACTCTTCTCCATGGCTGGACCCCCAAATAATATTCCTTTACGTGCTAAGGGGTATCTAGAGAGTGGGATAGGTTTAATAACTACCCTCACCCTAACGCGTACCCTAACCATAACCCCTAACCTAACCGTAACACGTACCCTAATCCAAACCCGTACCCTAAACCGAGCCCTAACCCTAACACTAACACTAACCCTAACCCTAACCCATACCCTATGCCGTACCCGAACCCCTCCCCGATCCCGTAACCTAAGCCATACCCTTAGCCTAACCCTAAGTCTAAACCTAACCCTAGGCTACCCTTGACTGCTTGTGCCTCCAATAGATTTCCTAAGCACTAGTGTTTTAAGGAACAGCTTAAAAAGAGAATCCTAATGTGATTTCTTTATAATGGGTGTGTTCCTTATCTTATCCTAGTGTCTAAAGTCTTCTCCATGGCTGAACCCCAAAATAATATTCCTTTACGTGCTAAGGGGTATCTAGAGAGTGGGATAGGTTTAACAACTACCCTAACCCTAACGCGTACCCTAACCCTTACCCCTATCCTAACCCTAACAAGTACCCTAATCCTAACCCGTACCCTAAACCGAGCCCTAACCCTAAAACTAACCCTAACCCTAACCCTAACCCATACCCTACGCCGTACCCGAAGCCCACCCCGAACCCGTACCCTAAGCCCTACCCTAAGCCTAACCCTAAGCCTAAACCTAACCCTAGGCTACCCTTGAGTGCTTCTGCCTCCAATAGATTTCCTAAGCACTAATGTTTTAAAGAAGAGCTTAAAAAGAGAATCCTAATGTGATTTCTTTCTAATGGGTGTGTTCCTTATCTTATCCTAGTGTCTAAACTCTTCTCCATGGCTGGACCCCCAAATAATATTCCTTTACGTGCTAAGGGGTATCTAGAGAGTGGGATAGGTTTAATCACTACCCTAACCCTAACACGTACACTAACCCTAACCACTACCCTAACCCTAACAAGTACCCTAATCCTAACCCGTAACCTAAACCGAGCCCTAACCCTAACACTAAATCTAACAATAAGCCTAACCCATACCCTACGCCGTACCCGAAGCCCTTCCCGATCCCGTACCCTAAGCCGTACCCTAACCCTAACCCTAAGCCTAACCCTAACCCTAGGCTACCCTTGACTGCTTCTGCCTCCAATAGATTTCCTAAGCACTAGTGTTTTAAGGAACAGCTTAAAAAGAGAATCCTAATGTGACTTCTTTATAACGGGTGTGTTCCTTATCTTATCCTAGTGTCTAAACTCTTCTCCATGGCTGGACCCCCAAATAATATTCTTTATGTGCTAAGGGGTATCTAGAGAGTGGGATAGGTTTAATAACTACCCTAAACCTAACACGTACCCTAACCCTAACCCCTACCCTAACCCTAACACGTACCCTAATCCTAAACCGTACCCTAAACAAAGCCCTAACCCTAACACTAACCCTAACCCTAACCCTAACCCATACCCTACGCAATACCCGAAGACCTCCCCGAACCCGTACCCTAAGCCGTACCCTAACCCTAACCCTAAGCCTAACCCTAACCGTAGGCTACCCTTGACTGCTTCTGCCTCCAATAGATTTCCTAAGCACTAGTGTTTTAAGGAGCAGCTTAAAAAGAGAATCCAAATGTGATTTCTTTATAATGGGTGTGTTCCTTATCTTATCCTAGTGTCTAAACTCTTCTCCATGGCTGGACCTCCAAATAATATTCCTTTACGTGCTAAGGGGTTTCTAGAGAGTGGGATAGGTTTAATAACTACACTAAACCTAACACGTACCCTAACCCTAACCCCTACCCTAACCCTAACACGTACCCTAATCCTAAACCGTACCCTAAAACGAGCCCTAACCCTAACACTAACCCTAACCCTAACCATAACACATTCCCTACGCCATACCCGAAGCCCTCCCCGAACCCGTACCCTAAGCCGTACCCTAAGCCTAACCCTAACCCTAGGCTACCCTTGACTGCTTCTGCCTCCAATAGATTTCTTAAGCACTAGTGTTTTAAGGAACAGCTTAAAAAGAGAATCCTAATGTGATTTCTTTATAATGGGTGTGTTCCTTATCTTATCCTAGTGTCTAAACTCTTCTCCATGGCTGGACCCCCAAATAATATTCTTTATGTTCTAAGGGGTATCTAGAGAGTGGGATAGGTTTAATAACTACCCTAACCCTAACACGTACCCTAATCCTAACCCCTACCCTAACCCTAACACGTACCCTAATCCTAAACCGTAACCTAAACCGAGCCCTAATCCTAACACTAACCCTAACCCTAACACATACCCTAACCCTATCACGTACCCTAATCCTAACCAATATCCTAAACCGAGCCCTAACCCTAACACTAACCCTAACCCTAACCCTAACCCATACCCTACGCCATACCCGAAGCCCTCCCCGAACCTGTACCCTAAGCCGTACCCTAAACCATACCCTAAGCCTAACCCTAACCCTAGGCTACCCTTGACTGCTTCTGCCTCCAATAGATTTCCTAAGCACTAGTGTTTTAAGGAACAACTTAAAAAGAGAATCCTAATGTGATTTCTTTATAATGGGTTTGTTCCTTATCTTATCCTAGTGTCTAAACACTTTTCCATGGCTGGACCCCCAAATAATATTCCTTTACCTGCTAAGGTGTATCTAGAGAGTGGGATAGGTTTAATAACTACCTTAACTCTAACGCGTAACCTAACCCTAACCCCTACCCTAACCCTAACACTTACCCTAACCCTAACTCCTACCCTAACCCTAACACGTACCCTAATCCTAACCCGTACCCTAAACCGAGCCCTAACCCTAACACTAACCCTAACCCTAACCCTAACCCATACCCTACGCCATACCCGAACACCTCCCCGAACCCGTACCCTAAGCCTAACCCTAAGCCTAACCCTAACCCTAGGCTACCCTTGACTGCTTCTGCGTATAATAGACTTCTTAAGCACTACTGTTTTAAGGAACAGCTTAAAAAGAGAATCCTAATGTGATTTCTTAATAATGGGTGTGTTCCTTATCTTATCCTAGTGTCTAAACTCTTCTCCAGGGCTGGACCCCCAAATAATATTCCTTTACGTGCTAAGGGGTATCTAGAGAGTGGGATAGGTTTAATCACTACCCTAACCCTAACACGTACACTAACCCTAACGACTACCCTAACCCTAACAAGTACCCTAATCCTAACCCGTAACCTAAACCGAGCCCTAACCCTAACACTAACTCTAACACTAAGCCTAACCCATACCCTACGCCGTACCCGAAGCCCTCCCCGATCCCGTACCCTAAGCCGTACCCTAACCCTAACCCTAAGCCTAACCCTAACCCTAGGCTACCCTTGACTGCTTCTGCCTCCAATAGGTTTCCTAAGCACTAGTGTTTTAAGGAACAGCTTAAAAAGAGAATTCTAATGTGATTTCTTTATAATGGGTGTTTTCCTTATCTTGTCCTAGTATCTAAACTCTTCTCCATGGCTGGACCTCCAAATAATATTCCTTTACGTGCTAAGGGGTATCTAGAGAGTGGGATAGGTTCAATAACTACCCTAAACCTAACACGTACCCTAACCCTAACCCCTACCCTAACCCTAACACGTACCCTAATCCTAAACCGTACCCTAAACCGAGCCCTAACCCTAACACTAACCATAACCCTAACCCTAACCCATACCCTACGCCGTGCCCGAACCCCTACCCGAACCCATACCCTAAGCCGTACCCTAACCCTAACCCTAACCCTAGGCTACCCTTGACTGCTTCTGCCTCCAATAGATTTCCTAAGCACTAGTGTTTTAAGGAACAGCTTAAAAAGAGAATCCTAATGTGATTTCTTTATAATGGGTGTGTTCCTTATCTTATCCTAGTGTCTAAACTCTTCTCCATGGCTGGACCCCCAAATAATATTCCTTTACGTGCTAAGGGGTATCTAGAGAGTGGGATAGGTTTAATAACTACCCTCACCCTAACGCGTACCCTAACCATAACCCCTAACCTAACCGTAACACGTACCCTAATCCAAACCCGTACCCTAAACCGAGCCCTAACCCTAACACTAACACTAACCCTAACCCTAACCCATACCCTATGCCGTACCCGAACCCCTCCCCGATCCCGTAACCTAAGCCATACCCTTAGCCTAACCCTAAGTCTAAACCTAACCCTAGGCTACCCTTGACTGCTTGTGCCTCCAATAGATTTCCTAAGCACTAGTGTTTTAAGGAACAGCTTAAAAAGAGAATCCTAATGTGATTTCTTTATAATGGGTGTGTTCCTTATCTTATCCTAGTGTCTAAAGTCTTCTCCATGGCTGAACCCCAAAATAATATTCCTTTACGTGCTAAGGGGTATCTAGAGAGTGGGATAGGTTTAACAACTACCCTAACCCTAACGCGTACCCTAACCCTTACCCCTATCCTAACCCTAACAAGTACCCTAATCCTAACCCGTACCCTAAACCGAGCCCTAACCCTAAAACTAACCCTAACCCTAACCCTAACCCATACCCTACGCCGTACCCGAAGCCCACCCCGAACCCGTACCCTAAGCCCTACCCTAAGCCTAACCCTAAGCCTAAACCTAACCCTAGGCTACCCTTGAGTGCTTCTGCCTCCAATAGATTTCCTAAGCACTAATGTTTTAAAGAAGAGCTTAAAAAGAGAATCCTAATGTGATTTCTTTCTAATGGGTGTGTTCCTTATCTTATCCTAGTGTCTAAACTCTTCTCCATGGCTGGACCCCCAAATAATATTCCTTTACGTGCTAAGGGGTATCTAGAGAGTGGGATAGGTTTAATCACTACCCTAACCCTAACACGTACACTAACCCTAACCACTACCCTAACCCTAACAAGTACCCTAATCCTAACCCGTAACCTAAACCGAGCCCTAACCCTAACACTAAATCTAACAATAAGCCTAACCCATACCCTACGCCGTACCCGAAGCCCTTCCCGATCCCGTACCCTAAGCCGTACCCTAACCCTAACCCTAAGCCTAACCCTAACCCTAGGCTACCCTTGACTGCTTCTGCCTCCAATAGATTTCCTAAGCACTAGTGTTTTAAGGAACAGCTTAAAAAGAGAATCCTAATGTGACTTCTTTATAACGGGTGTGTTCCTTATCTTATCCTAGTGTCTAAACTCTTCTCCATGGCTGGACCCCCAAATAATATTCTTTATGTGCTAAGGGGTATCTAGAGAGTGGGATAGGTTTAATAACTACCCTAAACCTAACACGTACCCTAACCCTAACCCCTACCCTAACCCTAACACGTACCCTAATCCTAAACCGTACCCTAAACAAAGCCCTAACCCTAACACTAACCCTAACCCTAACCCTAACCCATACCCTACGCAATACCCGAAGACCTCCCCGAACCCGTACCCTAAGCCGTACCCTAACCCTAACCCTAAGCCTAACCCTAACCGTAGGCTACCCTTGACTGCTTCTGCCTCCAATAGATTTCCTAAGCACTAGTGTTTTAAGGAGCAGCTTAAAAAGAGAATCCAAATGTGATTTCTTTATAATGGGTGTGTTCCTTATCTTATCCTAGTGTCTAAACTCTTCTCCATGGCTGGACCTCCAAATAATATTCCTTTACGTGCTAAGGGGTTTCTAGAGAGTGGGATAGGTTTAATAACTACACTAAACCTAACACGTACCCTAACCCTAACCCCTACCCTAACCCTAACACGTACCCTAATCCTAAACCGTACCCTAAAACGAGCCCTAACCCTAACACTAACCCTAACCCTAACCATAACACATTCCCTACGCCATACCCGAAGCCCTCCCCGAACCCGTACCCTAAGCCGTACCCTAAGCCTAACCCTAACCCTAGGCTACCCTTGACTGCTTCTGCCTCCAATAGATTTCTTAAGCACTAGTGTTTTAAGGAACAGCTTAAAAAGAGAATCCTAATGTGATTTCTTTATAATGGGTGTGTTCCTTATCTTATCCTAGTGTCTAAACTCTTCTCCATGGCTGGACCCCCAAATAATATTCTTTATGTTCTAAGGGGTATCTAGAGAGTGGGATAGGTTTAATAACTACCCTAACCCTAACAGGTACCCTAATCCTAACCCCTACCCTAACCCTAACACGTACCCTAATCCTAAACCGTAACCTAAACCGAGCCCTAATCCTAACACTAACCCTAACCCTAACACATACCCTAACCCTATCACGTACCCTAATCCTAACCAAT